>NW_024739005.1:0-9685 GCF_018991925.1 Homarus americanus | reverse complement strand
GAGACTTTGCTACACTCAACCGGGGGCCTTTGTTATACTCGATCAGGGGACTTTGTTGTAATCGATCAGGGGACTTTGTATACTCGATCAGGCGGCTTCGTTATGCTCGATCACGGGAATTTGTTATACTCGACGAGGGGACTTTGTTATACTTGACCAGGGGACTTTGTTATACTCGATGATTGGTATTTGTTATACTCGATCAGAGGACTTTGTAATACTCGACCAGGTTCCTTTTTTATGCTCGACCAGGTTCCTTTTTTATGCTCGACCAGTGGCCTTTGTTATACTCGTTCAGGGGGCATTGTTATATTCGATTAGGGGACTTTGTTATACTCGACCAGGGGCCTTTGTTATGGTCAACCAGGGGACTTTGTTATACTTGATCAGGGGGCTTTGTTATCCTCGACCAGAGGACTTTGTTATACTCGATCAGGGGACTTTGTTATACTCGATGATTGGGCTTTGTTATACTCGATCAAGAGCCTTTTCATAATCGATTAGGGGACTTTTTTAGACTCGATGAGGGTCTTTGTTATACTCGATAAGATTCTTTGTTATACTCAATCATGGGCCATTGTTATATTCAAACAGGGGACTTTGTTATACTCGATCAGGGAGATTTGTTATAATCGATGAAGGGACTTTGTTATACTCGATGAGGGGCATTTGTTATACTCGACCAGGGTACTTTGTTATACTCGATCAGGGGACATTACTGTACTCGACCAGGGAACTTTGTAATACTCGATCAGGGGAATTTGTTATACTCGATCAGGGGACTTTCCTATACACGATTAGGGGGCTTGGTCTTACTCAACCATGGGACTTTGTTATATTCGATCAGGTGGTTTTGTTATACTCGACCAGGGGTCTTTGTTAGGCTCGATCAGGGGAATTTGTTATACTCGATCAGGGGCCTTTGTTATACTCGATCAGGGGTCTTTGTTATACTCGATCAGCGGACTTTGTTATACTCGGTCATGGGACATAGTTATACTCGATCAGGAGACTTTGTTATACTCGAATAGGAGTCTTTTTTATACTCGACCAGGGGACTTTGTTATACTCGATCTGGGGACTTTGTTATACTCGATGAGGGACTTTGTAATATCCGATCAGGGGGCTTTCTTATACTCGATGAGGGGCCTTTGTTATACTCGACCAGGGGACTTTGTTATACTCCATCAGCTGTCTTTGTTATACTCCATCAGGGGCCTTTGTCATACTCGATGATGGGGCTTTGATATACTCGATCATGGGACATTACTATCTCGACCAGGGGACTTTGTTATATACGATCAGGGGATATGTTATACTCGATCAGGGGATGTGTTATACTTGATCAGGGGACTTTGTTATACTCGATGAGGAGACTTTGTTACACTCAACTGGGGGCCTTTATTATACTCGATCAGGGGACTTTGTTGTACTCGATCAGGGGACTTTTTTATAGTCGATCAGGCGGCTTTGTTATGCTCGATCACGGGAATTTGTTATACTCGACCAGGGGACTTTGTTATACTCGATCATTGGACTTTTTTTTACTCCATCAGGAGACTTTGTTATACTCGACCAGGGGACATTGTTATTCTCGATTAGGAGACTTTGTTATACTCGATAAGGGGGCTTTGTTATCCTCGATCAGGTGACTTTGTTATACTTGACCAGGGGACTTTGTTTTACTCGATCAGGGGACTTTATTATACTCGATCAGGGGACTTTGTTATACTCCTTCAGGGGACTTTGTTATACTCTATGATTGGGCTTTTTTATACTCGATCAGGGGATGTGTTATACTCGATCAGGGGACTTTGTTATACTCGATCAGGAGACTGTATTATACTCAAACGGGGGCCTTTGTTATACTCGATCAGGAGACTTTGTTGTACTCGATCAGGGGACTTTGTTATACTCGACCAGGGGACTTTGTTATACTCGATCAGGGGACTTTCTTATACTCGATCAGGGCCTTTGTTATACTCGATCAGGGGAATTTGTTATACTCGATGAGGGGACTTTGTTATACCTGATGAAAGGGCTTTGTTATACTTGATGAGGGGCCTTTGTTATACTCGATAAAGGGCCTTTGTCATAATCGATCAGGGGACTTTGTTATACTTGATCAGGGGAATTTGTTATACTCGATCAGGGGACTTTGTTATACTCGATTAATGGGCTTTGTTATAGTCGATCAGGGGACTTTGTTATGCTCGACCAGGGGACTTTGTTATACTCGATCAGGGGACTTAGTTATACTCGATGATTGGTCTTTGTTGTACTCGATCAGGGGACTTTGTTATACTCGACAAGGGTCCTTTTTTATTCTCGACCAGTGGCCTTTGTTATACTCGTTCAGGGGGCTTTGTTATATTCGATTAGGGGACTTTGTTATACTCGACCAGGGGCCTTTGTTATGGTCACCCAGGGGACTTTGTTATACTCAATCAGGGGACTTTGTTATACGTGATCAGGGGGCTTTGTTTTCCTCGACCAGAGAACTGTGTTATACTCGATCATGGGACTTTGTTATACTCGATGATTGGGCTTTGTTATACTCGATCAAGGACCTTTTCATAATCGATTAGTGGACTTTGTTAGACTCGATGAGGAGCCTTTCTTATAATCGATGAGGGGCCTTTGTTATACTCAATCATTTGCCATTGTTATATTCAAACAGGGGAATTTGTTATACTCGATGAGGGGGCTTTGTTATAATCGATGAGGGGACTTTGTTATACTCGATGAGGGGCATTTGTTATACTCGATCAAGGACCTTTGCTATACTCGATCAGGGGACTTTGTTAAACCTGATCTGGGAGCTTTGTTATGCTCAATCAGGGGCCTTTGTTATACTCTATCAGGGGCTTTTGTTATACTCGAACATGAGACTTTGTTATACCCGAACAGGGCCTTTATTATACTCGACCAGCGGAGTTTGATATACTCGATCAGGGGACTTTCTTATACTCGGTCAGGGGGTATTATTATACTCGATCAGGGGACTTTGTTATACTCGATCAGGGGACTTTGTTATACTTGATCAGGGGAATTTTTTATACTCGACCAGCGGACTTTGTTGTACTCGATCAGGGGACTTTGTTATACTCGATCAGGGGTCTTTGTTATACTCGATCAGGGGACTTTGTTATACTCGATCAGGGGACATAGTTATACTCGATCAGGAGACTTTGTTATACTCGAATAGGAGTCTTTTTTATACTCGACCAGAGGACTTTGTTATACTCGATCTGGGGACTTTGTTATACTAGATCAGGGACTTTGTAATATCCGATCAGGGGGCTTTCTTATACTCGATGGGGGGCCATTGTTATACTCGACCAGGGGACTTTGTTATACTCCATCAGCTGTCTTTGTTATACTCCATCAGCGGCCTTTGACATATTCGATGAGGGGGCTTTGTTATACTCGATCATGGGGCATTACTATCTCGACCAGGGGACTTTGTTATATACGATCAGGGGATATGTTATACTCGATCAGGGGATGTGTTATGCTCGATCAGGGGACTTTGTTATACTCGATGAGGAGACTTTGTTACACTCAACCGGGGGCCTTTGTTAAACTCGATCAGGGGACTTTGTTGTACTCGATCAGGGGACTTTTTATACTCGATCAGGCGGCTTTGTTATGCTCGATCACGGGCATTTGTTATACTCGACCAGGGGACTTTGTTATACTTGACCAGGGGACTTTGTTTTACTCGATCAGGGGACTTTGTTATACTCGATCAGGAGATTTTATTATACTCAAACGGGGGCCTTTGTTATACTCGATCAGGAGACTTTGTTGTACTCGATCAGGGGACTTTGTTATACTCGACCAGGGGACTTTGTTATACTCGATCAGGGGACTTTGTTATACTCGATCAGGGCCTTTGTTATACTCGATCCGGGGAATTTGTTATACTCGACCAGGGGACTTTGTTATACTAGATCAGGGGACTTTGTTATACTCGATGAAGGGACTTTGCTATTCCTGATGAAAGGGCTTTGTTATACTCGATCAGGGGCATTTGTTATACTCGATCAAGGGCCTTTGTCATAATCGATCAGGGGACTTGTTATACTTGATCAGGGGAATTTGTAATACTCGATCAGGGGACTTTGTTATACTCGATGATTGGGCTTTGTTATACTCGATCAGGGGACTTTGTTATACTCGACCAGGGTCCTTTGTTATACTCAATGATTGGGCTTTGTTATACTCGATAAGGGGACTTTGTTATACTCGATCAGGGGACTTTGTTATGCTCGACCAGGGGACTTTGTTATACTCGATCAGGGGACTTTGTTATACTCGATGATTGGGCTTTGTTATACTCGATCAGGGGACTTTGTTATACTCGACCAGGGTCCTTTTTTATGCTCGACCAGTGGCCTTTGTTATACTCGTTCATGGGGCTTTGTTATATTCGATTAGGGGACTTTGTTATACTCGACCAGGGGCCTTTGTTATGGTCAACCAGGGGACTTCGTTATACTCAATCATGGGACTTTGTTATACTTGATCAGGGGGCTTTGTTTTCCTCGACCAGAGGACTTTGTTATACTCGATCAGGGGACTTTGTTATACTCGATGATTGGGCTTTGTTATATTCGATCAGGAGCCTTTTCATAATCAATTAGGGGACTTTGTTAGACTCGATGAGGGGCCTTTGTTATTCTCGATGAGGGGCCTTTGTTATACTCAATCATGGGCCATTGTTATATTCAAACAGGGGACTTTGTTATACTCGATCAGGGGGCTTTGTTATAATCGATGAGGGGACTTTGTCATACTCGATGAGGGGCATTTGTTATCCTCGATCAGGGGACTTTGTTATACTCGACCAGGGGACTTTGTTTTACTCGACCAGGGGACTTTGTTATACTCGATCAGGGGTCTTTGTTATACTCGATCAGGGGACTTTGTTATACTCGATCAGGGGACTTTGTTATACTCGATCATTGGACTTTTTTTACTCCATCAGCAGACTTTGTTATACTCGACCAGGGGACTTTGTTATTCTCGATTAGGGGACTTTGTTATACTCGATCAGGGGCTTTGTTATCCTCAATCAGGGGACTTTGTTATACTTGACCAGGACTTTGTTTTACTCGATCAGGGGACTTTGTTATACTCGATCAGGGGACTTTGTTATACTCCTTCAGTGGACTTTGTTATACTTGATGATTGGGCTTTGTTATACTCGATCAGGGTATGTGTTATACTCGATCAGGGGACTTTGTTATACTCGATCAGGAGAATTTATTATGCTCAAAAGGGGGCCTTTGTTATACTCGATCAGTAGACTTTGTTGTACTCGATCAGGGGACTTTGTTATACTCGATCAGGGCCTTTGTTTTACTCGATCAGGGGACTCTGTCATAATCGATCAGGGGACTTTGTTATACTTGATCAGGGGAATTTGTTATACTAGATCAGGGGACTTTGTTATACTCGATGATTGGGCTTTGTTATACTCGATGAGGGGACTTTGTTATACTCGACCAGGGTCCTTTGTTATACTCGATGATTGGGCTTTGTTATACTCGATAAAGGGACTTTGTTATGCTCGACCAGGGAACTTTGTTATACTCAATCAGGGGACTTTGTTATACTCGATGATTGGGCTTTGTTATACTCGATCAGGGGACTTTGTTATACTCGACCAGGGTCCTTTTTTGTGCTCGACCAGTGGCCTTTGTTATACTCGTTGAGGGGGCTTTGTTATATTCGATTTGGGGACTTTGTTATACTCGACCAGGGGCCTTTGTTATGGTCAACCAGGGGACTTTGTTATACTCAATCAGGGGACTTTGTTATACTTGATCAGAGGGCTTTGTTTTCCTCGACCAGAGGACTTTGTTATACTCGATCAGGGGACTTTGTTATACTCGATGATTGGGCTTTGTTATACTCGATCAAGAGCATTTTCGTAATCGATTAGGGGACTTTGTTGGACTCGATGAGGGGCCTTTGTTATACTCGATGAGGGGCCTTTGTTATATTCAATCATGGGCCATTGTTATATTCAAACAGGGGACTTTGTTATACTCGATTTGGGGGCTTTGTTATAATCGATGAGGGGCATTTGTTATACTCGATCAAGGGCCTTTGCTATACTCGATCAGGGGATTTTGTTAAACCTGATCAGGGGGCTTTGTTATGCTCAATTAGGGGCCTTTGTTATACTATATCAGGGGCTTTTCTTATACTCGAACCAGGGGAATTTGTTATACTCGATCAGGAGACACTACTATACTCGACCAGGGATCTTTGTTATACACGATCAGGGGATATGTTATACTCGATCAGGGGATGTGTTATATTCGATCAGGGGACTTTGTCATACTCAGTCAGGAGGCTTTGTTATACTCAACCGGGGGCCTTTGTAATACTCGATCAGGGGAATTTGTTATAATCGATCAGGGGACTTTGCTAAACACGATCAGGGGGCTTGGTTATACTCAACCATGGGACTTTGTTATATTCGATCAGGTGGATTTGTTATACTCGACCAGGGGTCTTTGTTAGGCTCGATCAGGGGAATTTGTTATACTCGATCAGGGGCATTTGTTATATTCGATCAGGGGACTTTGTTATACTCGATCAGGGGCCTTGTTTTCCTCGATCAGGGGACTTTGTTATACTCCATCAGGGACTTTGTTATGCTCCATTAGGGGCCTTTGTTATACTCGACCAGGGGATTTTGTTATACTCGATCAGGGGACTTTGTTATGCTTGATTAGGGGACTTTGTATTATTTGATCTGGGGGGCTTTGTTATGCTCGACCAGGGGCCTTTGTTATGCTCGATAAGGGGACTTTGTTATATTCGATCAGAGGACTTTTTATTCTCGATCAGGGGCCTTGGTTATACTCGACCAGGGGACTTTGTTATACTCGATCAGTGGAATTTGTAATACTTGACAAGGGGACTTTGTTATACTCGATAAGGGGACTTTGTTATACTCGACCAGGGGACTTTGTTATACTCGATCAGGGGCCTTTGTTATATTCGATCGGGGGACTTTGTTATACACGATCAGAGAACTTTCTTATACTCGATCGGGGGACTTTGTTTTACTCGATCAGGGGCTTTGTTATACTCGACCAGGGGACTTTGTTAAACTCGATTAATGGCCTTTATTATACTCGATCAAGAGCCTTTGTTATACTCGATTAGGGGACTTTGTTATACTCAATCAGAGGACTTTGTTATACTCGATCAGGGACTTTGTTATACTCGACCAGGGGACTTTATTATACTCGATCAGGAGGCTTTGTTATACTCGATCATGGCACATTACTATCTCGACCAGGGGACTTTGTTATATACGATCAGGGGATATGTTATATTCGATCAGGGGATGTGTTATACTCGATCAGGGGACTTTGTTATACTCGATCAGGAGACTTTGTTACACTCAACCGGGGGCTTTTGTTATACTCGATCAGGGGACTTTGTTGTACTCGATCAGGGGACTTTTTTATACTCGATCAGGCGGCTTTGTTATTCTCGATCACGGGAATTTGTTATACTCGACCAGGGGACTTTGTTATTCTCGATCACAGGAATTTGTTATACTCGACCAGGGGACTTTGTTATTCTCGATCACGGGACTTTGTTATACTCGACCAGGGGACTTTGTTATACTCGATCATTGGACTTTTTTTACTCTATCAGCAGACTTTGTTATACTCGAGCAGGGGACTTTGTTATACTCGATGATTGGGCTTTGTTATACTCGATCAAGAGCATTTTCGTAATCGATTAGGGGACTTTGTTGGACTCGATGAGGGGCCTTTGTTATACTCGATGAGGGGCCTTTGTTATATTCAATCATGGGCCATTGTTATATTCAAACAGGGGACTTTGTTATACTCGATTAGGGGGCTTTGTTATAATCGATGAGGGGCATTTGTTATACTCGATCAAGGGCCTTTGCTATACTCGATCAGGGGATTTTGTTAAACCTGATCAGGGGGCTTTGTTATGCTCAATTAGGGGCCTTTGTTATACTATATCAGGGGCTTTTCTTATACTCGAACCAGGGGAATTTGTTATACTCGATCAGGAGACACTACTATACTCGACCAGGGATCTTTGTTATACACGATCAGGGGATATGTTATACTCGATCAGGGGATGTGTTATATTCGATCAGGGGACTTTGTCATACTCAGTCAGGAGGCTTTGTTATACTCAACCGGGGGCCTTTGTAATACTCGATCAGGGGAATTTGTTATAATCGATCAGGGGACTTTGCTAAACACGATCAGGGGGCTTGGTTATACTCAACCATGGGACTTTGTTATATTCGATCAGGTGGTTTTGTTATACTCGACCAGGGGTCTTTGTTAGGCTCGATCAGGGGAATTTGTTATACTCGATCAGGGGCATTTGTTATATTCGATCAGGGGACTTTGTTATACTCCATCAGGGACTTTGTTATGCTCCATTAGGGGCCTTTGTTATACTCGACCAAGGGATTTTGTTATATTCGATCAGGGGACTTTGTTATGCTTGATTAGGGGACTTTGTATTATTTGATCTGGGGGGCTTTGTTATGTTCGACCAGGGGCCTTTGTTATGCTCGATAAGGGGACTTTGTTATATTCGATCAGAGGACTTTTTATTCTCGATCAGGGGCCTTGGTTATACTCGACCAGGGGACTTTGTTATACTCGATCAGTGGAATTTGTAATACTTGACAAGGGGACTTTGTTATACTCGATAAGGGGACTTTGTTATACTCGACCAGGGGACTTTGTTATACTCGATCAGGGGCCTTTGTTATATTCGATCGGGGGACTTTGTTATACACGATCAGAGAACTTTCTTATACTCGATCGGGGGACTTTGTTTTACTCGATCAGGGGCTTTGTTATACTCGACCAGGGGACTTTGTTAAACTCGATTAATGGCCTTTATTATACTCGATCAAGAGCCTTTGTTATACTCGATTAGGGGACTTTGTTATACTCAATCAGAGGACTTTGTTATACTCGATCAGGGACTTTGTTATACTCGACCAGGGGACTTTATTATACTCGATCAGGAGGCTTTGTTATACTCGATCATGGCACATTACTATCTCGACCAGGGGACTTTGTTATATACGATCAGGGGATATGTTATATTCGATCAGGGGATGTGTTATACTCGATCAGGGACTTTGTTATACTCGATCTGGAGACTTTTGTTACACTCCAACCGGGGCTTTTGTTATCTCGATCAGGGACTTTGTTGTACTCCTTTTGATCAGGGACTTTTTATACCTCGATCAGGCGGTTTTGTTATTCTCGATCACGGAATTTGTTATACTCGACCAGGGACTTTGTTATTCTCGGATCACGGAATTTGTTATACCTCGACCAGGGACTTTGTTATTCTCGATCACGGACTTTGTTATACTTTAGAATTATTAGGGGACTTCCGTTATACCACCGATCACGGGACTTTTTTACTCATCAGCAAGACTTTGTTATAATTTTCGAGCAGGTGACTTTGTTATACTCGATGACAATATTATACTCGATCAAGAGCATTTTCGTAATCGATTAGGGGACTTTGTTGGACTCGATGAGGGGCCTTTGTTATACTCGATGAGGGGCCTTTGTTATATTCAATCATGGGCCATTGCTATATTCAAACAGGGGACTTTGTTATACTCGAT
>NW_024739004.1:0-35472 GCF_018991925.1 Homarus americanus | reverse complement strand
GGATGTGGAGGGGACCAGGACGTGATGTGGAGGACCAGGATATGATGTGGAGGACCAAGCCGTGATGTGGAGGACCATGGCGTGATGTGGAGGACCAGGATATAATGTGGAGGACCAGGCCGTGATGTGGAGGACCAAGATGTGATGTGGAGGACCAGGGTGTGATGTGAAGGACAAGGACGTGATGTGGAGGACCAGGATGGGATGTGAAGGACCAGGATGGGATGTGGAGGACCAGGATGGGATGTGGAGGACCAGGATATAATGTGGAGGACCAGGATGGGATGTGAAGGACCAGGATGGGATGTGAAGGACCAGGATGGGATGTGGAGGACCAGGATATAATGTGGAGGACCAGGGTGGCTGGAGGCCACTTTATAAAAGAATTAAAAAAGTAGTAGTAGTAGTAAATAATAATGATAATAATAATAATAATAATAATAATAATAATAATAATAATATTTAACGGTTTATTGAAAGAGCATGGCAGCCGAAAGGCTGAAAATATACAGTCACATAATTGGGGAATGGGTCTCTTGATTTACAAATAATATACAAGTAACATAAGTGATACAAATATGATGTATAATAACTAGGTGGGGAGAAGCTCAAACTACAGGACATTTCAACATAGTGACAGTGCAAAAAGTAAAATTAACGGGAGTGAATACACTGGTTGATTACAAGTTATTGATAATTTTTACAATGTTTGGGACTGGGCTGTTCTTAGAGCGTCCAGTTCGTGCTCGTATGGGCTGGATGCGGTTGTGGTGTCGAACAGAAATTCTCGGACGAGGGATGTCGGGTGGTAGTGGGAGCCGGTGTTGAGGATGGTGCAGAAGTTTCTCACCAAATTTGCAGATGAGGTCGTGGTGGTGGTCACTTAAAGCTGAGAAGGTCGGTGTGTTGAGCGCTTCTTGATAAGTGGAGTAGGAACAGGAGAGAATAATCTTGCATGCCCTCTTTTGCACTTTTTCTAGGTGTTTACTTTGTGTGGCATTTAGGGAAGAAGACCAGGGAGGGGAGGCATAGGTGAGCTTGCGAAGTATGAATGTTGAGTAAACACTGAGGAGCTCGGGCGCAGGAACTCCGAGGGACTTGAGTCGGAGGAAGAGGTGGAGACGGAAACTGGAGGATTTGACAACTTCACTGACGTGTGGTTTCCAATTTAGTTTGTTGTTTATGGTGACGCCGAGAAGCTTAGTGCAATCTACAACCTGGAGTGTGTTGGGACCTAAAGTAATGGAAGGAGGTGGGACAAGGTCGGATGAGAGGTTGATGTGCATAACCATGGTCTTTGTATGGTTGATGGTGACATGGTTGTTGGTGGCCCAGTTTTGGAGACTGAAAGGCTTGCGTAAACTACTCAGGCACATAGTTTGTTGAAGTTGAATGTGAGTCGAACATTCATGAGGATATTGATGCCTAGAATTACCCCATAATTGTTATCATTAGCGACGTAAAAAGGTGCCCAGTTAGTGTTTCCCAGGAAGGTGATGGGGACAGGGGACACATATCCGAGCACCTTATCCTGCCCGGTTACCGTGTTGCACTCGCGGACACAATCTGATGGTCGGTAGTGGAGGTGCAGCTGTTGCACGTATTCGGGTGTTATGTAGCAGTAGGTACAGCCTGTGTCCAGCAGGCATGAAACAGTCTGGTTTCTAATTTCACATGTGATAACTAAAGGGGTTACGGACTTGAGAAGGAGTTTGGAGGGTGCCAGTAGGGTAAGCGTGGGGTTTTTGGTAGACAGGTCCAAGACGGACTGACTTAACACATCCATGCCCAACAAAAAAGGCGAGCCTTTCCTCGCCACAATAAGAGTAGGCCGGAGTTTACATCCACCGAGCCGTACCTTGACTTCCAGCCGACCATAAACTCCACTCTTCGTTAACCCACTACCGGTATCGACCGAAAACTTTTCACGGTCCACTATATAGTCCTGAAGTCCGGCAGAGATGACAAAATCTAATGGTATAACGGATACATTGGAACCACTGTCGAGGCAGAAGGTGACTTTCAGGCGTCGCTTTGTTTGGTTCTGTTCATCTACGTCGTAAAGGTATCCCGAAACCAACAACTCCCGAAGGCACCGGCTGTAGGTGACAGACACTGGATATGAGGTCTTTTCCATTTTGGTTAAATATAGTAAATTGTGTTCAAGAGCACTGTGACGTTAAGTTGGAAATCAGGGCTAAATGTAAAAAACACCTCCATTTACTTAGGTTGGAACTTTCTGTAGTGTTGTAAGAGACAAGAAGGTGTAGATGGTAACGGGGTGGTGGTGCCATGTTACTGCTCGGCCTTCCTCGGCGCCTACTGCACCGTAAGAACTGTCTAATTAGACACTTAGGAGTTGTACGGTGTGCTGGAGACCCAGAAGGTGAAGGACGAGCTGCAGCACACCTCACCGCAGGAACTGTAGTCAGTAATTCAGTTGGTCGAGGAGGAGACCGTGACCAAACTCTCCAGCCCACCGGACCTCTCACTCACCGAACCTAACCTAACCAGCCCACCGTATCTCTCTCACGCAACTTAACCTAACCAACCCACCGTATCTCTCTCACCTAACTTAACCTAACTAACCCACTGTATCTCTCTCACCTAACCTAACCTAACCAGCCCACCGGACCTCTCTCTCACTCGCTTCAACTTTTCATCAGTGACAACATTTGCAGTGACAAAATGTTGTTGTGATAATGAAATATAGGAATAGTGACAAAGCTGTGTAATAAGTGACAGTAGTGTGAACATCACCCTACATATTTTAAGAATCAACCTTACCTTACCTTACCTTACCTTACGTTGCCTTACCTTACCTTACCTTACCTTACCTTACCTTACCTTACCTTACCTTACCTTACCTTACCTTACCTTACCTTACCTTACCTTACCTTACCTTACGTTGCCTTACCTTACCTTACGTTGCCTTACCTTACCTTGCCTTACCTTACGTTACCTTACCTTACCTTACCTTACCTTACCTTATCTTACCTTACGTTGCCTTACCTTACCTTACGTTGCCTTACCTTACCTTACCTTACCTTACCTTACCTTACCTACCTTACCTCTGTTATAGCTTCCGTTTACCTGTAATCACTGATCAAGAGTCGTATTAGAGGTCAACTCGTAGTAACATTCATAACTGTTTATAAGTTAAGTTTTCATAGTCTTTTGTCCATTTATTAAGAAAATAAACTATTATATATATAAAACAAAGAAGTCTGTCTGTCTGTGTGTCCGCACGAGAATCTCGGAAACTACTTAAACGGTCTGGACCAAACTTGGCATGGATAGCAAGTGTCATGTGGGGATCTCAAAAAACTCCAACCAACCCGATCCGACCAACCCTGTTTTCGCGTTGGTATACTCGCACAGTGGAGTATGCCGTGGTGAGCTGAACTCCAAGGGCTGCTGCAACTACGAGGAAATCTTGTTCGGCTCTGTAGGCCTCGATAATGCGCTCGCGATCTGTAGCACTTGTTATTCGGTGCCTCCGTGGCATGCTGGAGGGGCTCGGCGACGAAATGTATACGGGAGAAGCTGCACACTCGTAATGAAAATACTGAGTGTGTAGCACACCATCTCGACTCGGTGATTCGTTACTTGCTTCAAAAGTTCGAATTAGATCAACTAGTCTTTCGATCTACGAAAAACACTAAAACATAAACTTTTTGCATAGTTATGATGTTTTAAAGATTGTTACTTAGTTTTGTAAAATGTTGAAAGTATTAGTGAATTGTCAATGAAGAATGAGACGATTGTTGAAAGCAAGTAAACATTGTCACGTGTTGAACGACTGTTGAAAAGTTTTGGATGATTGTTGAACGGAAAGTAAAGATTGTTATTAATCAAGTGTAAGAATGTTGATTCCATTCGAAGATGTTGAAACCAAAAGTAACATTGTTCAATTGCAATTGAAAAAAGGTGTATTATTATTATTATTATTATTATTATTATTATTAACAATACAACATGTGGCTGCAACAACAGTAGAAATTAGAAATAAGATAAAAAGTCCCTGGCTCACTGATACGTTATGACAAAGTTGTTGGCAAATATATGGTATGGAAATTGTGTTGATACTCTCTCTCTCTCTCTCTCTCTCTCTCTCTCTCTCTCTCTCTCTCTCTGTGTCTCTCTCTCTCTGTGTGTCTCTCTCTCTCACACACACACCAACCACAAACAAACAACACATCACAAACAAACAAGCAAGCAACAACACAACACAAACAATAATGACACCACAAAAAACATCATTCTAAAAAACAAACAATAAAACAAACAAAAACAATAAAACAAACAAACCAACAAACAATAAAACAAACAAACAATCAAACAAACAACAATAAAACGAACAAACGAAGAATAAAACAAAACAAACAATAAAACAAACAAACAAACAAACAGTAAAACAAACAAACGTACATAAAAACAATCAAACAAACATAAAAACAATAAAAAAAATAGACCCTCTTCAACAAACCACCACCACCAAGGACTTCACTAACCTACCACCTCCACCACCACCTCCTACAACACTATTTATAATCCCAAAACTTCCCAAAGTTCACTCCTGCCTCGGTGACCTTTGGGGGTTAACACTGCCCACTGGTCTAGATCTGGCGAGAAAACTGCCCCCACCCAAAGGTCACTTGTTGGGTGTCACAAAGCGCCTGCTGGGTGATTTAGGTGAGTCTTCCCCCGCCCTCCCCCATCCCCCCTCTCCAACCCAGGGTCACAGTGTGTAAGGTTAAGGCGTTTGAATTTTAATTTAGTTGATGATAGTATAATGCAGAGGAGGAGAAAAAGAAGAAGAAGAAGAACAACAACAACAACAACAACAAGGCTAGATTACGTTAGGTTACGTTAGGTTAGGTTAGGCTAGATTAGGTTAAGTTAGGTTAGGTCTGGTCAGGTTACATTATGCATGAAGGTATTCATTTATATGTATATTTATAATCTACAGGATCGTTTATGGCCAGTCAAAAGCTTCTAGAAAAGATAAATACATAGAAGTTATCACTAAAGGCCAATTATCCCTATTTAGTGTAACATACAGTATATATTAGGTGGAGTTCCGCTTTCATTTGTTTGTTTTCGTATTATTTAAGTCATTTATTTGTTAACATTTAGCTTAGAATAAGTAAATATTATACAAAACAAAACACTGAAAAACTCACAAGTGAATTTGTAACATATAATCAAGTCGAGATAATATTACCAATACCACGTGCTGGTCAAGCTCCGAAAGAGTTGTCCGGGGGTCTAGCTAACCTCTGGTCGGGGCTTGACCAGCACGAAAAAAAAAAAAAAATTTTACTAAACGTGATTTTGGCAACCTGTGGTGTAATAGTCAGCATACTCGCCTTGCAAGCGAGTGGACCCCTGTTCGATTCCCGGACGGAGTGAAACTATGAGCATTTTTTTTTTTACGTCATTTGGCTTTCTATTTACCAGTAAATGGGAACCTGAATGTTAATCGATTTGCGGATCTTATTCTGGAATAATGGTTAGCCAGTGCAGATGCCGAGTTGTCCGGTCTTCTCGGACTATTCATCGAAACTGGGTCATACAACTCGTTAACTTAGGGTGTGGTTGTGGTGTTGGCGACAGATTCTAACACCTTAAACAAATTCACGCCTAGGTTGCTCTAGAGCCGGCCATCCTCGTACACGAAAGGCAACCATTATTGTTACGTGTATAATATTACCATCACTACCACAACCAGCATTATCACTACCATTGTCATCTTCTCAACTATCATCATTCCTTCCCTCTTCCTCCTCCTGCCTCCATAATTTAATAATTATCGTCTCAATTATTATTATTATCATCATTATTTTTATTATTATTATTACCGTATTATTATTATTACCGTATTATTATTATTATTATTATTATTATTATTATTATTATTATTATTGTTATTATTATTATTAACAAAACAACAATACAACATGTGGCTGCAACAACAGTAGAAATTAGAAATAAGATAAAAAGTTGTATTAAATTAACAATTAAAACACAAACAAGAACCACAGGTACAAGTCGATCAGTTTTTTATCATGAGAGAGAGAGAGAGAGAGAGAGAGAGAGAGAGAGAGAGTCCCTGGCTCACTGTTACGTTATGACAAAGTTATTGGTAAATATATGGTATGGAAATTGTGTTGATACTCTCTCTCTCTCTCTCTCTCTCTCTCTCTCTCTCTCTCTCTCACACACCAACCACAAACAAACAACACATCACAAACAAACAAGCAACAACACAACACAAACAATAATGACATCACAAAAAACATCATTCTAAAGAAGAAGAAGAAGAAGAAGAAGAAGAAGAAGAAGAAGAAGAAGAAGAAGAAGAAGAAGAAGAAGAAGAAGAAGAAGAAGAAGAAGAAGGCTAGATTACGTTAGGCTACTTTAGGTTAGGTTAGGCTAGATTAGGTTAAGTTAGGTTAGGTCTGGTCAGGTTACATTACGCATGAAGGTATTCATTTATATGTATATTTATGATCTACAGGATCGTTTATGGCCAGTCAAAAGCTTCTAGAAAAGATAAATACATAGAAGTATCACTAATGGCCAATTATCCCTATTTAGTGTAACATACAGTATATATTAGGTGGAGTTCCGCTTTTATTTGTTTGTTTTCGTATTATTTAAGTCATTTATTTTTTAACATTTAGCTTAGAATAAGTAAATATTATACAAAACAAAACATTGAATACTCACAAGTGAATTTGTAACATATAATCACGTCGAGATAATATTACCAATACAACGTGCTGGTCCAGCTCCGAAATAGTTGTTCCGGGGTCTAGCTAACCTCTAGTCGGGGCTTGATCAGCACGAAAAAAAAAAAAAAAATTTTACTAAACGTGATTTTGGCAACCTGTGGTGTAATAGTCAGCATGCTCGCCTTGCAAGCGAGTGGACCCCTCTTCGATTCCCGGACAGAGTGAAACTATGAGCATTTTTTTTTACGTCATTTGGCTTTCTATTTACCAGTAAATGGGAACCTGGATGTTAATCGATTTGCGGATCTTATTCTGGAATAATGGTTAGCCAGTGCAGTTGCCGAGTTGTCCGGTCTTCTCGGACTATTCATTGAAACTGGGTCATACAACTCGTTAACTTAGGGTGTGGTTGTGGTGTTGGCGACAGATTCTAACACCTTTAACAAATTCACGCCTCGGTTGCTCTAGAGCCGGCCATCCTCGTACACGAAGGGCAACCATTATTGTTACGTGTATAATATTACCATCACTACCACAACCAGCATTATCACTACTATTGTCATCTTCTCAACTATCATCATTCCTTCCCTCTTCCTCTTCCTGCCTCCATATTTTAATAATTATCGTCTCAATTATCATTATTATCATAATTATTTTTATTATTATTAATACCGTATTATTATTATAATTATTATTATTATTATTATTATTATTATTAACAATACAACATGTGGCTGGAACGACAATAGAAATTAGAAATAAGATAAAAAGTCGTATTAAATTAACAATTAAAACACAAACAAGAACCACAGGTATAAGTCGATCAGTTTTTTATCATGAGAGAGAGAGAGAGAGTCCTGGCTCACTGTTGCGTTACGACAAAGTTGTTGTGGAAATATATGGTGGAAATTGTGTTGATGCTCTCTCTCTCTATATATCTCTCTCTCTCTCTCTCTCTCTCTCTCTCTCTCTCTCTCTCTCTCACACACACCAACCACAAACAAACAACACATCACAAACAAACAAGCAAGCAACAACACAACACAAACAATAATGACACCACAAAAAACATCATTCTAAAAAACAAACAATAAAACAAACAAAATCAATAAAACAAACAAACATACCAACAAACAATAAAACAAACAAACATACCAACAAACAAAAAAACAAACAAACAATCAAACAATAAAACGAACAAACGAAGAATTAAACAAAACAAACAAACAATAAAACAAACAAACAAACAAACAGTAAAACAAACAAACATACATAAAAACAATCAAACAAACATAAAAACAATAAAAAAACAGACCCTCTTCAACAAACCACCACCACCAAGGACTTCACTAACCTACCACCTCCACCACCACCTCCTACAACACTATTATTTATAATCCCAAAACTTCCCAAAGGTCACTCCTGCTTCGGTGACCTTTGGGGGTTAACACTGCCCACTGGTCTAGATCTGGCGAGAATACTGCCCCCACCCAAAGGTCACTTTTTGGGTGTCACAAAGCGCCTGCTGGGTGATTTAGGTGAGTCTTCCCCCGCCCTCCCCCATCCCCCCTCTCCAACCCAGGGTCACAGTGTGTAAGGTTAAGGCGTTTGAATTTTAATTTAGTTGATGATGGTATAATGCAGAGGAGGAGGAGGACGAGGAGGAGGAGGAGGAGGAGGAGGAGGAGAAGAAGAAGAAGAAGAAGAAGAAGAAGAAGAAAAAGAAGAAGAAGAAGAAGAAGAAGAACAACAACAACAAGGCTAGATTACGTTAGGTTACGTTAGGTTAGGTTAGGCTAGATTAGGTTAAGTTAGGTTAGGTCTGGTCAGGTTACATTATGCATGAAGGTATTCATTGTTATATGTATATTTATGATCTACAGGATCGTTTATGGCCAGTCAAAAGCTTCTAGAAAAGATAAATACATAGAAGTTATCACTAAAGGCCAATTATCCCTATTTAGTGTAACATACAGTATATATTCGGTGGAGTTCCGCTTTTATTTGTTTGTTTTCGTATTATTTAAGTCATTTATTTGTTAACATTTAGCTTAGAATAAGTAAATATTATACAAAACAAAACATTGAAAAACTCACAAGTGAATTTGTAACATATAATCAAGTCGAGATAATATTACCAATACCACGTGCTGGTCAAGCTCCGAAAGAGTTGTCCGGGGGTCTAGCTAACCTCTGGTCGGGGCTTGACCAGCACGAAAAAAAAAAAAAAATTTTTTTTACTAAACGTGATTTTGGCAACCTGTGGTGTAATAGTCAGCATGCTCGCCTTGCAAGCGAGTGGACCCCTGTTCGATTCCCGGACAGAGTAAAACTATGAGCATTATTTTTTTTACGTCATTTGGCTTTCTATTTACCAGTAAATGGGAACCTGAATGTTAATCGATTTGCGGATCTTATTCTGGAATAATGGTTAGCTAGTGCAGTTGCCGAGTTGTCGGGTCTTTTCGGACTATTCATTGAAACTGGGACATACAACTCGTTAACTTAGGGTGTGGTTGTGGTGTTGGCGACAGATTCTAACACCTTAAACAAATTCACGCCTAGGTTGCTCTAGAGCCGGCCATCCTCGTACACGAAGGGCAACCATTATTGTTACGTGTGTAATATTACCATCACTACCACAACCAGCATTATCACTACTATTGTCATCTTCTCAACTATCATCATTCCTTCCCTCTTCCTCCTCCTGCCTCCATATTTTAATAATTATCGTCTCCATTATTATTATTATCATCATTATTTTTATTATTATTACCGTATTATTATTATTATTATTATTATTATTATTATTATTATTATTATTATTATTATTAACAATACAACATGTGGCTGGAACAACAGTAGAAATTAGAAATAAGATAAAAAGTTGTATTAAATTAACAATTAAAACACAAACAAGAACCACAGGTACAAGTCGATCAGTTTTTTATCATGAGAGAGAGAGAGAGAGAGAGAGAGAGTCCCTGGCTCACTGTTACGTTATGACAAAGTTGTTGGTAAATATATGGTATGGAAATTGTGTTGATACTCTCTCTCTCTCTCTCTCTCTCTCTCTCTCTCTCTCTCTCTCTCTCTCACTCTCTCTCTCTCTCTCTCTGTCTCTCTCTCTCTGTGTCTCTCTCTCTCTCACACACACACACACCAACCACAAACAAACAACAAATCACAAACAAACAAGCAAGCAACAACACAACACAAACAATAATGACACCACAAAAAACATCATTCTAAAAAACAAACAATAAAACAAACAAAAACAATAAAACAAACAAACATACCAACAAACAATAAAACAAACAAACAATCAAACAAACAATAAAACGGTAAAACGAAGAATAAAACAAAACAAACAAACAATAAAACATACAAACAAACAATAAAACAAACAAACATACATAAAAACAATCAAACAAACATAAACCAATAAAAAAAACAGACCCTCTTCAACAAACCACCACCACCAAGGACTTCACTAACCTACCACCTCCACCACCACCTCCTACAACACTATTTATAATCCCAAAACTTCCCAAAGGTCACTCCTGCCTCGGGGACCTTTGGGGGTTAACACTGCCCACTGGTCTAGATCTGGCGAGAAAACTGCCCCCACCAAAAGTTCACTTGATGGGTGTCACAAAGCTCCTGCTGGGTGATTTAGGTGAGTCTTCCCCCGCCCTCCCCCATCCCCCCTCTCCAACCCAGGGTCATAGTGTGTAAGGTTAAGGCGTTTGAATTTTAATTTAGTTGATGATGATATAAAGCAGAGGAGGAGGAGGAGGAGGAGGAGGAGGAGGAGGAGGAGGAGGAGAACAAGAAGAAGAACAAGAAGAACAAGAACAAGAAGAAGGCTAGATTACGTTAGGTTACGTTAGGTTAGGTTAGGCTAGATTAGGTTAAGTTAGGTTAGGTCTGGTAAGGTTACATTATGCATGAAGGTATTCATTTATATGTATATTTATGATCTACAGGATCGTTTATGGCCAGTCAAAGGCTTCTAGAAAAGATAAATACATAGAAGTTATCACTAATGGCCAATTATCCCTATTTAGTGTAACATACAGTATATATTAGGTGGAGTTCCGCTTTTATTTGTTTGTTTTCGTATTATTTAAGTCATTTATTTGTTAACATTTAGCTTAGAATAAGTAAATATTATACAAAACAAAACATTGAAAAACTCACAAGTGAATTTGTAACATATAATCAAGTCGAGATAATGTTACCAATACCACGTGCTGGTCAAGCTCCGAAAGAGTTGTCTGGGGGTCTAGCTAACCTCTGGTTGGGGCTTGACCAGCACGAAAAAAAAAAAAAAATTTTTTTACTAAACGTGATTTTGGCAACCTGTGGTGCAATAGTCAGCATACTTGCCTTGCAAGCGAGTGGACCCCTGTTCGATTCCCGGACGGAGTGAAACTATGAGTGTTACGAACCCCTCCACCCAGCACTACGAACCACGCCATCTATTGTCCTGATCTACCTACCCAGCACCACGAGCAACGCCATCTAGGGACGAGACACGAGTATGACTCGTCTTAGTTACCACTCGAGGTTCCTTCTCCATATCCTGGTTGTTGCGTCACCTCCTCAAAGTCTTCTTTGTCAGCTCCAATTCGAGGAGAGAGGACTTGGCTCTGGGAAGTGACCACAGGATCATCTATCCTCTAAACCTACATGCAGTGACTACCTACCGTCTTCTACAATACTCAGCCTTACTCGTCAGCCATCTCAGCTCCTCACTTAAGTACTTATATTTTGTATTAACTCCCCCACGTCCACTTGCTTCAAGATTGTTTTATGTTTATTAATATGTATATACTGTTAATGTTTAGGTTAAGTTTGGTTAAGGGTAATTTATAAGCTGAATATTTTGTTAAGGGATTTATGGTACTCTATTATATACAACGAAAACTCGCATCCTTTGTCTACCCTTTTATAGTCCGATTGTTTTTTGTTGTTGTTGTTACCTGTTGGGATCTGGGTAGACGTATAACTATATTCTAAATCCCCAACTCGTAACAATGAGCATTTTTTTTTTTACGTCATTTGGCTTTCTATTTACCAGTAAATGGGATTTACGGATCTTATTCTGGAATAATGGTTAGCCAGTGCAGTTGCCGAGTTGTCTGGTCTTCTCGAACTATTCATTGAAACTGGGTCATACAACTCGTTAACTTAGGGTGTGGTTGTGGTGTTGGCGACAGATTCTAACACCTTAAACAAATTCACGCCTACGTTGCTCTAGAGCCGGCCATCCTCGTACACGAAGGGCAACCATTATTGTTACGTGTATAATATTACCGTCACTACCACAACCAGCATTATCACTACTATTGTCATCTTCTCAACTATCATCAAAATTCCTTCCCTCTTCCTCCTCCTCCTCCATATTGTAATAATTATCGTCTCAGTATTATTATTATAATTATAGTTATTATTATTATAATTATTATTATTATTATTATTATTATTATTATTATTATTATTATTATTATGACCGTATTATTATTATTATTATTATTATTATTATTATTAACAATACAACATGTGGCTGGAACAACAGTAGAAATTAGAAATAAGATAAAAAAATTGTATTAAATTTACAATTAAAACACAAACAAGAACCACAGGTACAAGTCGATCAGTTTTTTATCATGAGAGAGAGAGAGAGAGTCCCTGGCTCACTGTTAAGTTATGACAAAGTTGTTGGTAAATATATGGTATGGAAATTGTGTTGATACTCTCTCTCTCTCTCTCTCTCTCTCTCTCTCTCTCTCTCTCTCTCTCTCTGTGTCTCTCTCTCTCACACACACACACCAACCACAAACAAACAACAAATCACAAACAAACAAGCAAGCAACAACACAACACAAACAATAATGACACCACAAAAAACATCATTCTAAAAACAAACAATAAAACAAACAAAAACAATAAAACAAACAAACATACCAACAAACAATAAAACAAACAAACAATCAAACAAACAATAAAACGGTCAAACGAAGAATAAAACAAAACAAACAAACAATAAAACATACAAACAAACAATAAAACAAACATACATAAAAACAATCAAACAAACATAAACCAATGAAAAAAACAGACCCTCTTCAACAAACCACCACCACCAAGGCCTTCACTAACCTACCACCTCCACCACCACCTCCTACAACACTATTTATAATCCCAAAACTTCCCAAAGGTCACTCCTGCCTCGGTGACCTTTGGGGATTAACACTGCCCACTGGTCTAGATCTGGCGAGAAAACTGCCCCCACCCAAAGGTCACTTGTTGGGTGTAACAAAGCGCCTGCTGGGTGATTTAGGTGAGTCTTCCCCCGCCCTCCCCCATCCCCCCTCTCCAACCCAGGGTCACAGTGTGTAAGGTTAAGGCGTTTGAATTTTAATTTAGTTGATGATGATATAAAGCAGAGGAGGCGGAGGCCAACAACGACAACGACAACAACAACAACAACAACAACAACAACAACAACAACAACAACAACAACAACAACAACAACAACAACAACAACAACAACAACAACAACAACAACCACAACCACAACCACAACCACAACCACAACCACAACCACAACAACAACAACAACAACAACAACAACAACAACAACAACAACAAGGCTAGATTACGTTAGATTACGTTAGGTTACGATAGGTTACGTTAGGTTAGGTTATGCTACATTAGGTTAAGTTAGGTTAGGTCTGGTCAGGTTACATTATGCATGAAGGTATTCATTTATATGTATATTTATGATCTACAGGATCGTTTATGGCCAGTCAAAGGCTTCTAGAAAAGATAAATACATAGAAGTTATCACTAATGGCAAATTATCCCTATTTAATGTAACATACAGTATATATTAGGTGGAGTTCCGCTTTTATTTGTTTGTTTTCGTATTATTTAAGTCATTTATTTGTTAACATTTAGCTTAGAATAAGTAAATATTATACAAAACAAAACATTGAAAAACTCACAAGTGAATTTGTAACATATAATCAAGTCGAGATAATATTACCAATACCATGTGCTGGTCAAGCTCCGAAAGAGTTGTCCCGGTGTCTAGCTAACCTCTGGTCGGGGCTTGACCAGCACGAAAAAAAAAAATATATTTTACTAAACGTGATTTTGGCAACCCATGGTGTAATAGTCAGCATGCTCGCCTTGCAAGCGAGTGGACCCCTGTTCGATTCCCGGACGGAGTGAAACTATGAGCATTTTTTTTTACGACATTTGGCTTTCTATTTACCAGTAAATGGGAACCTAGATGTTAATCGATTTGCGGATCTTATTCTGGAATAATGGTTAGCCAGTGCAGTTGCCGAGTTGTCCGGTCTTCTCGGACGATTCATTGAAACTGGGTCATACAACTCGTTAACTTAGGGTGTGGTTGTGGTGTTGGCGACAGATTCTAACACCTTAAACAAATTCACGCCTAGGTTGCTCTAGAGCCGGCCATCCTCGTACACGAAGGGCAACCATTATTGTTACGTGTGTAATATTACCATCACTACCACAACCAGCATTATCACTACTATTGTCATCTTCTCAACTATCTTCATTCCTTCCCTCTTCCTCCTCCTTGACTCCATATTTTAATAATTATCGTCTCAATTATTATTATTATCATCATTATTTGTATTATTATAAATACCGTATTATTATTATTATTATTATTATTATTATTATTATTATTATTATTATTATTATTATTAACATTAACAATACAACATGTGGCTGGAACAACGGTAGAAATTAGAAATAAGATAAAAAGTTGTATTAAATTAACAATTAAAACACAAACAAGAACCACAGGTACAAGTCGATCAGTTTTTTATCATGAGAGAGAGAGAGAGAGAGAGAGAGAGAGAGAGAGTCCCTGGCTCACTGTTACGTTATGACAAAGTTTTTGGTAAATATATGGTATGGAAATTGTGTTGATACTCTCTCTCTCTGTGTCTCTCTCTCTCTCTCTCTCTCTCACACACACACACACACACACCAACCACAAACAAACAACACATCACAAACAAACAAGCAAGCAACAACACAACACAAACAATAATGACACCACAAAAAACATCATTCTAAAAAACAAACAATAAAACAAACAAAAACAATAAAACAAACAAAAATACCAACAAACAATCAAACAAACAAACAATAAAACGAACAAACGAAGAATAAAACAAAACAAACAAAAAATAAAACAAACAAAATGTAACAGACAAACAATAAATAAAACAAACAAGCAAACTAACAATAAAACAAACAAACATACATAAAAACAATCAAACAAACATAAAAACAATAAAAAAACAGACCCTCTTCAACAAACCACCACCACCAAGGACTTCACTAACCTACCACCTCCACCACCACCTCCTACAACACTATTTATAGTCCCAAAACTTCCCAAAGGTCACTCCTGCCTCGGTGACCTTTGGGGGTTAACACTGCCCACTGGTCTAGATCTGGCGAGAAAACTGCCCCCACCCAAAGGTCACTTGTTGGGTGTCACAAAGCGCCTGCTGGGTGATTTAGGTGAGTCTTCCCCCGCCCTCCCCCATCCCCCCTCTCCAACCCAGGGTTCACAGTGTGTAAGGTTAAGGCGTTTGAATTTTAATTTAGTTGATGATGGTATAATGCAGAGGAGGAGGAGGAGGAGGAGGAGGAGGAGGAGGAGGAGGAGGAGGAGAAGAAGAAGAAGAAGAAGAAGAAGAAGATGAAGAAAAAGAAGAAGAAGAAGAACAACAACAACAACAACAACAAGGCTAGATTACGTTAGGTTACGTTAGGTTAGGTTAGGCTAGATTAGGTTAAGTTAGGTTAGGTCTGGTCAGGTTACATTATGCATGAAGGTATTCATTTATATGTATATTTATGATCTACAGGATCGTTCATGGCCAGTCAAAAGCTTCTAGAAAAGATAAATACATAGAAGTTATCACTAAAGGCCAATTATCCCTATTTAGTGTAACATACAGTATATATTAGGTGGAGTTCCGCTTTTATTTGTTTGTTTTCGTATTATTTAAGTCATTTATTTGTTAACATTTAGCTTAGAATAAGTAAATATTATACAAAACAAAACATTGAAAAACTCACAAGTGAATTTGTAACATATAATCAAGTCCAGATAATAATACCAATACCACGTGCTGGTCAAGCTCCGAAAGAGTTGCCCGGGGGTCTAGCTAACCTCTGGTCGGGGCTTGACCAGCACGAAAAAAAACAAATTTTTTTTTAGTAAACGTGATTTTGGCAACCTGTGGTGTAATAGTCAGCATGCTCGCCTTGCAAGCGAGTGGACCCCTGTTCGATTCCCGGACAGAGTGAAACTATGAGCATTTTTTTTTTTACGTCATTTGACTTTCTATTTACCAGTAAATGGGAACCTGAATGTTAATTGATTTGTGGATCTTATTCTGGAATAATGGTTAGCCAGTGCAGTTGCCGAGTTGTCTGGTCTTCTCGGACTATTCATTGAAACTGGGACATACAACTCGTTAACTTAGGGTGTGGTTGTGGTGTTGGCGACAGATTCTAACACCTTAAACAAATTCACGCCAAGGTTGCTCTAGAGCCGGCCATCCTCGTACACGAAGGGCAACCATTATTGTTACGTGTATAATATTACCATCACTACCACAACCAGCATTATCACTACTATTGTCATCTTCTCAACTATCATCATTCCTTCCCTCTTCCTCCTCCTGCCTCTATATTTTAATAATTATCGTCTCAATTATTATTATTATCATCATTATTTTTATTATTATTATTACCGTATTATTATTATTATTATTATTAACAATACAACATGTGGCTGGAACAACAGTAGAAATGAGAAATAAGATAAAAAGTTGTATTAAATTAACAATTAAAACACAAACAAGAACCACAGGTACAAGTCGATCAGTTT
Organism: Homarus americanus; assembly: GCF_018991925.1. NCBI lineage: Eukaryota > Metazoa > Arthropoda > Malacostraca > Decapoda > Nephropidae > Homarus > Homarus americanus. Next base: position 18,768 of record NW_024739004.1, on the reverse strand, counting down.
TTTATCATGAGAGAGAGAGAGAGAGAGAGAGAGAGAGTCCCTGGCTCACTGTTACGTTATGACAAAGTTGTTGGCAAATATATGGTATCGAAATTGTGTTGATACTCTCTCTCTCTCTCTCTCTCTCTCTGTGTGTCTCTCTCTCTCTGTGTCTCTCTCTCTCTCACACACACACCAACCACAAACAAACAACACATCACAAACAAACAAGCAAGCAACAACACAACACAAACAGTAATGACACCACAAAAAACATCATTCTAAAAAACAAACAATAAAACAAACAAAAACAATAAAACAAACAAACATACCAACAAACAATAAAACAAACAAACAATAAAACGGTCAAACGAAGAATTTAACAAAACAAACAAACAATAAAACATACAAACAAACAATAAAACAAACAAACATACATAAAAACAATCAAACAAACATAAAAACAATAAAAAAAACAGACCCTCTTCAACATACCACCACCACCAAGGACTTCACTAACCTACCACCTCCACCACCACCTCCTACAACACTATTTATAATCCCAAAACTTCCCAAAGGTCACTCCTGCCTCGGTGACCTTTGGGGGTTAACACTGCCCACTGGTCTAGATCTGGCGAGAAAACTGCCCCCACCCAAAGGTCACTTGATGGGTGTCACAAAGCGCCTGCTGGGTGATTTAGGTGAGTCTTCCCCCGCCCTCCCCCATCCCCCCTCTCCAACCCAGGGTCACAGTGTGTAAGGTTAAGGCGTTTGAATTTTAATTTAGTTGATGATGGTATAATGCAGAGGAGGAGGAGGAGGAGGAGGAGGAGAACAAGGAGAAGGAGAACAAGAACAAGAACAAGAAGAACAAGAACAAGAACAAGAAGGCTAGATTACGTTAGGTTAGGTTAGGCTAGATTAGGTTAAGTTAAGTTAGGTTAGGTCTGGTCAGGTTACATTATGCATGAAGGTATTCATTTTTATGTATATTTATGACCTACAGGATCGTTTATGGCCAGCCAAAGGCTTCTAGAAAAGATAAATACATAGAAGTTATCACTAATGGCCAATTATCCCTATTTAGTGTAACATACAGTATATATTAGGTGGAGTTCCGCTTTTATTTGTTTGTTTTCGTATTATTTAAGTAATTTATTTGTTAACATTTAGCTTAGAATAAGTAAATATTATACAAAACCAAACATTGAAAAACTCACAAGTGAATTTGTAACATATAATCAAGTCGAGATAATATTACCAATACCACGTGCTGGTCAAGCTCCGAAAGAGTTGTCCGGGGGTCTAGCTAACCTCTGGTCGGGGCTTGACCAGCACGAAAAAAAAAAAAATTTTTACTAAACGTGATTTTGGCAACCTGTGGTGTAATAGTCAGCATACTCGCCTTGCAAGCGAGTGGACCCCTGTTCGATTCCCAGACGGAGTGAAACTATGAGCATTTTTTTTTACGACATTTGGCTTTCTATTTACCAGTAAATGGGAACCTAGATGTTAATCGATTTGCGGATCTTATTCTGGAATAATGGTTAGCCAGTGCAGTTGCCGAGTTGTCTGGTCTTCTCGGACTATTCATTGAAACTGGGTCATACAACTCGTTAACTTAGGGTGTGGTTGTGGTGTTGGCGACAGATTCTAACACCTTAAACAAATTCACGCCTAGGTGGCCCTAGGGCCGGCCATCCTCGTACACGAAGGGCAACCATTATTGTTACGTGTATAATATTACCATCACTACCACAACCAGCATTATCACTACTATTGTCACCTTCTCAACTATCATCATTCCTTCCCTCTTCCTCCTCTTGCCTCCGTATTTTAATAATTATCGTCTCTATTATTATTATTATTATTATTATTATTATTATTATTATTATTATTATTATTATTATTATTAACAATACAACATGTAGCTGGAACAACAGTAGAAATTAGAAATAAGATAAAAAGTTGTATTTAATTAACAATTAAAACACAAACAAGAACCACAGGTACAAGTCGATCAGTTTTTTATCATGAGAGAGAGAGAGAGAGAGAGAGAGAGAGACCCACCGTTAATAAAGGAACCTTGAGCATCACTCCTATACATTACTGACGAAGAAAAAGTAATAATAACTTTTAGAAAATTCAGAGACCCGCAGACCCACGAACACACAAGACCCGAGCCATTTATCACCACACACTGAAGGACCATGACATACCAACCTGGGGGGTCTTGTGTCTGTCTGCCTATTTATCTATCTGTCTATTTGATATATTCATCTGTCTAAGTGTATGTCCATTTCATTATATATTTATTCGTGTATTTATCTCTGTCTGTCTGCCTGTTTGGTCGTTTATCAAAATTATCAAACAGCAGGTGGAGTGGGGAGGGTGGGAGGGGGGGGGATGATTCGCAGTTTCGCCACCTAGTCCATTAAGTTAACCTAACATTAAACTAATGTAACCTAACATAACGCAAACCTAACCTAACCAAACCAAACCAAACATTAACCTGCCCTATCTTTATAACACTTATCCTAACATTAACCGGATATCATAAAGTTAAGGAGCCATCCCTTGTTTCAACCTAACCAAACCTAACCTAATTAAAACCTAATCTAACCCAATCTAACCCAATTTAACCTAACCTAACCTAACCTAGTCTTCAAGAGATCCCTAACGCACCCTAACATCATCATCATCTACTTAATTAATAAAACCTAACTTAACCTTAACTAACCTAACCCTCGGAAGGAGTTAGTAAGGGCTGCGTGCTATCTCCAGGACTGCATAATCACCGATCAAAAATTTATAATGAGAAAAGTTATAAGAAACGATGAAGGACTAAAAGTTAATGGTAAAGTAGTATCAAATATTCGATATGCAGATGATACTGGTCTGAACTCGGGATAGTGAAGAGACGGTATTAAACTATGATGAACAAGACTAGTGGCCAAGACGGTGAATAATGTGGCCTAGGGTTAATGCTGTATATAAAGACGGGAATAATGGTTATTTCTAATGTCAAACCAAATCCTAAAAGATGATGACAGGGAACTTAACCCAGCTGTTATAACCTTTAACGATGGTTTAAGCTATAAATCTTTAAGGACGTTGGTTTAAACAATAACATTCGAAGGACGATAATTAAAGCTAAAAATCCTCAAGAGGTTAGTTATTGCATCATCCTGAATGGTGGAAACTATTGTGTCTTTTGTAAGTAAACATTATGTGTGATGGTCGACCTACGTGCCCCGCCAGCAGGGAAGACAGCAGTAATGTCCGACACAGTGGTAGGTAAGAAACATTGTCTTGGGTCGTAAGGTAAGGGCGACGACACCTGCCACAAGTCACACGCCCATCCGAGGACAGGATGAAATGTGTGTGTGTCCGGAGAATGGTGGGCGGGGCGCACAGACACGTGTAAGGAGCTTGTAAATGGATCTTTGGCTACGTGTGTGGTGGCCGCCATGGACACGGGGAAGGGGAGGGAGTGTGGAGACCAGCCGACCTTCACTAATTACGTGAAGAATATATGTGAGAATCTATCGACGTAGTAATAGTCTGTCGGTGGAGTAAGTAAGTAAATGTGTGTGTGATCGGCTGGTGTGTGTGATCGGCTGGTGTCGTCGGTGCACCCAAGGCACAGTCAGGGGTCTACCATAAAACACACTGCCAGTACTGGTAATGAGCAGCGTCTGGCCTTCTCCTCACAGTCATAAAACTCCTTCGCCAGACGTACGGTCGCCTTTGACACACAAAAATGCAATCATTCATTAAAACGTAATTGGCTCTAAACTTTTGAGTGTAAAATACCCATTTATTGTGAACTTAACAAATTGGTAAATCAGGTGTGTTTATGTAAGCTTGGGTCAGTGGTGTTAAATTTACTGCTGACTAATTATATTATTTTTAAACCAGTATTTATGTTATTATTACAGTTAAAGTTAAGTCGTTATCATATTTAAAGGTCATCATCATTATCACCATTCATCATCATCATCATGTAAAGGTATTAATAAAAATGAAAAAATACGTAACGTATACCAGAACTAAAACGTTTGCCGGATATATGAACTAAACCGTCTGCCGGATATATGAACTAAAACATTTGCCGGATATATGAACTAAAATATTTGCCGGATATATGAACTAAAATATTTGCCGGATATATGAACTAAAATATTTGCCGGATATATGAACTAAAACATTGGCCGGATATATGAACTAAAACATTTGCCGGATATATGAACTAAACCGTTTGCCGGAAATATGAACTAAAACATGTGCCGGATATATGAACTAAAACATTTGCCGGATATATGAACTAAAACATTTGCCGGATATATGAACTAAAATATTTGCCGGATGTATGAACGAAAACATTTGCCGGATATATGAACTAAAACGTTTGCCGGATATATAAACTAAACCGTCTGCCGGATATATGAACTAAAACATGTGCCGGATATATGAACTAAAACATTTGCCGGATATATGAACTAAAACATTTGCCGGATATATGAACTAAAATATTTGCCGGATATATGAACGAAAACATTTGCCGGATATATGAACTAAAACGTTTGCCGGATATATAAACTAAACCGTCTGCCGGATATATGAACTAAAACATTTGCCGGATATATGAACTAAAACATTTGCCGGATATATGAACTAAACCATTTGCCGGAGATATGAACTAAAACATTTGCCGGATATATGAACTAAAACATTTGCCGGATATATGAACTAAAACATTTGCCGGATATATGAACTAAAACATTTGCCGGATATATGAACTAAACCGTTTGCCGGAGATATCATATAAAAAACCCTAACTACAGAACCAGTTAAGTGACGTGCCGTGTTATGGACTCTTCTGGAACTGTGATTACAATAATTATTCTCACACGACGCAGTGACGTCACGCGGACAATGGCGGAGAACAGCTGACGTCGACTGTTATTACTGTATAACTGTATACGTGTAATACCATTGAGAAGAGAAGAGAGAAATCATTAACAACAGGTACCAAACAAAACTCACTAGACCATTACATGTTCCCGCCGCCTATACAGTAGATCAACATATCATTCATATAAACATTGGTGGCCGCTCCTTCACCCGGACTTATACGGCAATTCATTTGATTTATTTCCCAGTTTGACCAGTGGCTGTCCAGTAGTCTCTTAAAGTATAAACATGCTCAGGATTCAAAGTGTACTTGTATCTGTCCTGTTAAGTGTACTTGTATCTGTCCTGTTAAGTGTACTTGTATCTGTCCTATTAAATGTACTTGCATTTGTCCTATTAAGTGTACTTGTATCTGTCCTGTTAAGTGTACTTGTATCTGTCCTGTTAAGTGTACTTCTATCTGTCCTGTTAAATGTACCTGTATCTGTCCTTTTAAGTGTACCTGTATTTGTCCTGTTAAGTGTACTTGTATCTGTCCTGTTAAGTGTACCTGTATCTGTCCTGTTAAGTGTACCTGCATCTGTCCTGTTAAGTGTACCTGTATCTGTCCTGTTAAGTGTACTTCTATCTGTCTTGTTAAGTGTACTTGCATCTGTCTTGTTAAGTGTACCTGTATCTGTCCTGTTAAGTGTACTTCTATCTGTCCTGTTAAGTGTACCCAGATTCGTCCTGTTGGCGTACTTCATATCTGTCCTGTTATGTACCACAGCATCTGTCCTGTTATGTACCCGCATCTGTCCTGTTAAGCGTACTTGCATTCGTCCTGTTAAGTGTACCTGTATCTGTCCCTGTTATACCTGCATCTGTCCCAGTGCGTACCTGTATCTGTCTTGTTAAGTGTACCTGTATCTGTCCTGTTAAGTGTACTTCTATCTGTCCTGTTAAGTGTACCTGTATCTGTCCTGTTAAGTGTACTTGTATCTGTCCTGTTAAGTGTACCTGCATCTGTCCTGTTAAGTGTACTTGTATCTGTCCTGTTAAGTGTACTTGCATCTGTCCTGTTAAGTGTACTTGTATCTGTCCTGTTAAGTGTACCTGTATCTGTCCTGTTAAGTGTACTTCTATCTGTCCTGTTAAGTGTACCTGTATCTGTCCTGTTAAGTGTACTTCTATCTGTCCTGTTAAGTGTACCTGTATCTGTCCTGTTAAGTGTGCCTGTATCTGTCCTGTTAAGTGTACTTGTATCTGTCCTGTTAAGTGTACCTGTATCTGTCCTGTTAAGTGTACTTCTATCTGTCCTGTTAAGTGTACCTGTATCTGTCCTGTTAAGTGTACTTGTGTCTGTCCTGTTAAGTGTACCTGTATCTGTCCTGTTAAGTGTACCTGCATCTGTTCTGTTAAGTGTACTTGTATTTGTCCTGTTAAGTGTACTTGCATTTGTCCTGGTAAATGTACTTGTATCTGTCCTGTTAAGTGTACCTGTATTCAAGTCTCTTATGTACCTGTCCTGTTAAGTGTACTTGTATCTGTCCTGTTAAATGTACTTGCATTTGTCCTGTTAAGTGTACTTGTATCTGTCCTGTTAAGTGTACTTGTATCTGTCCTGTTAAGTGTACTTGCATTTGTCCTGTTAAGTGTACTTGCATCTGTCCTGTTAAGTGTACTTGTATCTGTCCTGTTAAATGTACTTGCATTTGTCCTGTTAAGTGTACTTGTATCTGTCCTGTTAAGTGTACTTGTATCTGTCCTGTTAAGTGTACATGTACCTGTCCTGTTATTAAGGTACTTGTATCTGTCCTGTTATGTGGTTTTCAGTATTTGTCCTGTTAAGTGTACTTGTATCTGTCCTCTTAAGTGTACCTGTATCTGTCCTTTTAAGTGTACCTGTATTTGTCCTGTTAAGTGTACTTGTATCTGTCCTCTTAAGTGTACCTGTATCTGTCCTCTTAAGTGTACCTGTATCTGTCCTTTTAAGTGTACCTGTATCTGTCCTGTTAAGTGTACTTGTATTTGTCCTGTTAAGTGTACTTATATCTGTCCTGTTAAGTGTACTTGCATCTGTCCTGTTAAGTGTACTTGTATCTGTCCTGTTAAGTGTACTTGTATCTGTCTTGTTAAGTGTACTTGCATCTGTCCTCTTAAGTGTACTTGTATCTGTCCTGTTAAGTGTACTTATATCTGTCCTCTTAAGTGTACCTGTATCTGTCCTGTTAAGTGTACCTGCATCTGTCCTGTTAAGTGTACCTACATCTGTCCTGTTAAGTGTACCTGTATCTGTCCTGTTAAGTGTACCTGCATCTGTCCTGTTAAGTGTACCTGCATCTGTCCTGTTAAGTGTCCTTGTATCTGTCCTGTTAAATGTACTTGCATTTGTCCTGTTAAGTGTACTTATATCTGTCCTCTTAAGTGTACCTGTATCTGTCCTTTAAAGTGTACCTGTATCTGTCCTGTGAAGTGTACTTGTATCGTTCCTGTTAAGTGTACTTGTATCTGTCCTGTTAAGTGTACCTGTATCTGTCCTGTTAAGTGTACTTGCATCTGTCCTGTTAAGTGTACTTGCATCTGTCCTGTTAAGTGTACTTGTATCTGTCCTGTTAAGTGTTGTATCTGTCTTGTTAAGTGTACTTGTATCTGTCCTGTTAAGTGTACTTGTATCTGTCCTGTTAAGTGTACTTGTATCTGTCCTGTTAAGTGTACCTGTATTCGTCCTGTTATGTACTTGTATCTGTCCTGTTATGGCTGCAGTATCTGTCCTGTTATGTACTTGGCAATCTGTCCTCTTATGTACTTGTATCTGTCCTGTTATGTACCTGCATCTGTCTTGTTATGTACTCATCTGCCATGTTAAGTGTACTTGTACCCGTCTTTTTTTAAGTGTACCGTATCTGTCCTGTTATACCTGTATCTGGTTCTATAAGGCGCCTTGCATCTGTCCTGTTAAGTGTACCTGTATCTGTCCCAGTGTTAAGGTACTTGGTATCTGTCTTATAAGCGTACTTATGACCTGTCCCTTATGTACTTGTATCTGTCCTGTTAAGTGTACCTGTATCTACCATGTTAAGTGTACTTGTATCTGTCTTGTTAAGTGTACCTGTATCTGTCCTGTTAAGTGTACTTGTATCTGTCTTGTTAAGTGTACCTATATCTGTCCTGTTAAGTGTACCTGTATCTGTCCTGTTAAGTGTACTTGTATCTGTCCTGTTAAGTGTACCTGTATCTGTCCTGTTAAGTGTACCTGTATCTGTCCTGCTAAGTGTACTTGTATCTGTCTTGTTAAGTGTACTTGCATCTGTCCTCTTAAGTGTACTTGTATCTGTCCTGTTAAGTGTACCTGTATCTACCATGTTAAGTGTACTTGTATCTGTCTTGTTAAGTGTACTTGTATCTGTCCTGTTAAGTGTACTTGTATCTGTCTTGTTAAGTGTACCTGTATCTGTCCTGTTAAGTGTACCTGTATCTGTCCTGTTAAGTGTACTTGTATCTGTCCTGTTAAGTGTACTTGTATCTGTCTTGTTAAGTGTACCTGTATCTGTCATGTTAAGTGTACTTGTATCTGTCTTGTTAAGTGTACCTGTATCTGCCATGTTAAGTGTACTTGTATCTGTCCTGTTAAGTGTACTTGTATCTGTCTTGTTAAGTGTACCTGTATCTGCCATGTTAAGTGTACCTGTATCTGCCATGTTAAGTGTACCTATATCTGTCTTGTTAAGTGTACCTGTATCTGCCATGTTAAGTGTACTTGTATCTGTCTTGTTAAGTGTACCTGTATCTGCCATGTTTAGTGTACTTGTATCTGTCTTGTTAAGTGTACTTGTATCTGCCCTGTTAAGTGTACTTGTCTCTGTCCTGTTAAGTGTACCTGTATCTATCCTGTTAACTGTACTTGTCTCTGTCCTGTTAAGTGTACCTGTGTCTGTCCTGTTAAGTGTACCTGTATCTGTCCTGTTAAGTGTACTTGTATCTGTCTTGTTAAGTGTACCTGAATATGTCCTGTTAAGTGTACTTGTATCTGTCTTGTTAAGTGTACCTGTATCTGTCCTGTTAAGTGTACTTGTATCTGCCCTGTTAAGTGTACTTGCATCTGTCCTGTTAAGTGTACTTGTATCTGTCCTGTTAAGTGTACTTGTATCTGTCTTGTTAAGTGTACCTGTATCTGACATGTTAAGTGTACTTGTATCTGTCCTGTTAAGTGTACCTGTATCTGCCATGTTAAGTGTACTTGTATCTGCCCTGTTAAGTGTACTTGTATCTGTCCTGTTAAGTGTACTTGTATCTGTCTTGTTAAGTGTACCTGTATCTGCCATGTTAAGTGTACTTGTATCTGTCCTGTTAAGTGTACCTGTATCTGCCATGTTAAGTGTACTTGTATCTGCCCTGTTAAGTGTACTTGTATCTGTCCTGTTAAGTGTACTTGTATCTGTCTTGTTAAGTGTACCTGTATCTGTCCTGTTAAGTGTACCTGTATCTGTCCTGTTAAGTGTACCTGTATCTGTCCTGTTAAGTGTACCTGTATCTGTCCTGTTAAGTGTACTTGTATCTGTCTTGTTAAGTGTACCTGTATCTGTCCTGTTAAGTGTACCTGTATCTGTCCTGTTAAGTGTACCTGTATCTGTCCTGTTAAGTGTACCTGTATCTGTCCTGTTAAGTGTACCTGTATCTGTCCTGTTAAGTGTACCTGTATCTGTCTTGTTAAGTGTACCTGTCTCTGTCTTGTTAAGTGTACTTGTAGCTCTTCCTATGTTTCTGCTGTTGAGTGTCCCTGTACCTGTGTGTCTATACCTGTACCTGTGTACCTATACCTGTACCTGTACGTCTATACCTGTACCTGTGTACCTATACCTGTACGTCTATACCTGTACCTGTGTACCTATACCTGTACCTGTACGTCTATACCTGTACCTGTGTACCTATACCTGTACCTGTGTGCCTATACCTGTACGTCTATACCTGTACCTGTGTGCCTATACCTGTACGTCTATACCTGTACCTGTGTACCTATACCTGTACCTGTGTGCCTATACCTGTACCTGTGTACCTATACCTGTACGTCTATAGCTGTACCTGTGTACCTATACCTGTACCTGTGTACCTATACCTGTACCTGTGTGCCTATACCTGTACCTGTGTACTTAAACCTGTACCTGTGTGCCTATACCTGTACGTCTATACCTGTACCTGTGTACCTATACCTGTACCTGTGTGCCTATACCTGTACGTCTATACCTGTACCTGTGTTGCCTATACCACACCTGTGTGCCTATACCTGTACCTGTGTACCTGTACCTGTGTACCTGTACCTGTGTGTCTATACCTGTACCTGTGTACCTATACCTGTACCTGTGTGACTATAGCCTGTACCTGTGTGCCTATACCTGTACCTGTGTGCCTATACCTGTATGCCTATACCTGTACCTGTGTACATATACCTGTACCTGTACGCCTATACCTGTACATGTGTGCCTACACCTATACCTGCACCTATGTACCTATACCTGTACGCCTATACCTGTACCTATACCTGTACGCCTATACCTGTACATGTGTGCCTATACCTGTACCTGTGTGCCTATACCTATACCTGTGTGCCTATACCTGTACCTGTGTACCTATACCTATACCTGTGTGCCTATACCTGTACCTGTGTGCCTATACCTGTACCTGTGTGCCTATACCTGTACCTGTGTGCCTATACCTGTACCTGTGTGCCTATACCTGTACCTGTGTGCCTATACCTGTACCTGTGTGCCTATACCTGTACCTGTGTGCCTATACCCGTACCTGTGTACCTTTAAGTGTACCTGTGTGCCTGGACCTGTGTACCTATACCTGTACCAGCACCTGTGTGCCTATACCTGTACCTGTGTACCTGTACCTGTGTACCTATACCTGTATCTGTATGCCTATACCTGTACCTGCATTTGTACCTGTGTCCCTATACCTGTACCTGTGTGCCTATACCTGTACCTGCATCTGTACCTGTGTCCCTGTACCTGTGTGCCTATACCTGTACCCGTGTGCCTATACCTGTACCCGTGTGCCTGTACCTGTACCCGTGTACCTGTACCAGTGTGCCTATACCTGTACCCGTGTGCCTGTGCCTGTACCCGTGTACCTGTACCCGTGTGCCAATGCCTATACCTGTACCCGTGTGCCTATACCTGTACCCGAGTGCCTGACCTGTACCCGTGTGCCTATACCTGTACCAGTGTCTATACCTGTACCCGTGTACCTATACCTCTACCCGTGTGCCTGTACCTGTACCCGTGTGCCTATACCTGTATCTGTGTTCCTATACCTGTACCTGTACCCGTGTGCCTATACCTGTAGCCGTGTGCCTGTACCTGTACCCGTGTGCCTATGTCTGTACCCGATGTGCCTATACCTGCCCGTGTCTATACCACCTGTACCCATGTACTCTTACCATACCCGTGTGCCTGTGCCTGTACCCGTGTACCTGTACCAGTGTGCCTATACCTGTACCTGTGTGCTGTTCTGTACCCATGTACCTGTACCAGTGTGCCTATACCTGTTACCCGTGTGCCTGTTCCTGTACCCGTGTGTGCCAATGCCTATACCTGTACCCGTGTGCCTGTTCCTGTACCCGTGTACCTGTACCCGTGTGCCAATGCCTATACCTGTACCCGTGTGCCTATACCTGTGCCTGTACCTGTACCCGTGTGCCAATGCCTATACCTGTACCCGTGTGCCTGTACCTGTACCCGTGTGCCTGTACCTGTGTTCCTATACCTGTACCTGTACCCGATGATGCCTGTACCTGTACCCGTGTGCCTGTACCTGTACCCGTGTGCCTGTACCTGTACCCGTGTGCCTGTACCTGTACCCGTGTGCCTATACCTGTACCCGTGTGCCTATACCTGTACCCGTGTCTATACCTGTACCCATGTACCTATACCTGTACCCGTGTGCCTGTACCTGTACCCGTGTGCCTGTACCTGTATTGTCAGATCGAAAGAAGCCAAAAATACCCCGAGACGACACTGACAGCCAAGACGGGTGTATACGCAGAAAATCCCCCGTCCACATATGTCCCTGTCAACCGAGCGGGGGAATTAGAGGTAACATAATGACCTCATAACTACCCCGGGACGACCATCCAAACTGCTCATTAGCATACTGGGCTGAGGGGAAAAAGGCAAGAGGGGAGACGCTCATGAGTATCCCCTCCCATCCTCGACAACCTTCCCCTTATTCTCTTAATGTCTACTTCCCTTCACACAGTCTACCCCTTTAACCAGTCACCCTTATACAGGTACTTCTATTTCCCCTCCCTCGGGATTGTTTCTGCGGTCACTTCCCCTTCCTCAGGACATACTTCTGCTGTCACTTCCCCATCCTCAGGACATACTTCTGCTGTCACTTCCCCATCCTCAGGACATACTTATGCTGCCACTTCCCCTTCTTCAGGACCTACTTCCGCTATTACTTCCTTTGGACAAACTTCTGCTACGACTTCCTTAGGATACACTTCTGCTGCCACTTCCCCTCCCTCGGATACAAGTCACCATGAGTCCCGGAGCTGACACTGATATCCACCACTTCCGACAGCCAAGAAGCACCTCAGCCTAACCACGGTACTTGTCGCTCCCCTTATGGTGGTCCTGTGTCTGTCTCTCTTGTTTTCTATCATTAATCTGTTTGTCTGTCTGTGTATTGTTGACTAAGTACATGTGTGTGTGTGTGTGTGTGTGTGTGAGTGTGTGTGTGAGTGAGTGAGTGAGTGTGTGAGTGTGTGAGTGAGTGAGTGAGTGTGTGAGTGAGTGAGTGTGTGAGTGAGTGAGTGAGTGAGTGTGTGAGTGAGTGAGTGTGTGTGTGAGTGAGTGGGTGTGTGTGTGTGTGTGAGTGAGTGTGTGTGTGTGTGAGTGTGTGTGTGTGTGTGTGTGTGTGTGTGTGTGGTGGTAGGTGGTGGTGGTGAGGTGAGTGAGTGAGTGGTGAGTGGAGGCCAGTGGAGTGGGTGGGTGGGTGGGTGAGTGAGTGAGTGAGTGTGAGTGGTGAGTGAGTGAGTGAGTGGTGAGTGAGTGTGTGTGTGAGTGTGTGTGTGTGTGTGTGTGTGTGTTGTGTGTGAGTGAGTGTGGAGGTGAGTGTGTGTGTGTTGTGTGTGTGTGTGTGTGTGTGTGTGTGTGTGTGTGTGTGTGTGATATACTCTCTCCTTCTATAACCTCCCAAAGACATCATTTCCAAAACCCAGTACACTCATCATGTAGGATCCCGGACGCAGTAACAAGTTCCGCCTCAAAATAAAAGTTTTCTCGTTGCCCTTACACTGGGGACTGGCAGTAACCCCTCCTCCGCGGCCCCTCCCCCTGGCCCTCCTACCCGGTCCCCCCACCCCTCCCCCCCCCACCCCCGGCCCCATCCTACAATCCAGATTTCTCAGTCGTTTAACAGATACACAGAGAACTCTACGAGTTGTAATAAAACTAAAACTACTCTTACGGAAGGGAGGTTTTTAGGGGTCCAGCATCTGACTGTTGAGCTATGAAGGCGATATGTACTGTTAGGGTGTGTCATATGGAGGCGAATTTTTTTTTTTTGAGTTTGAAAAATCGGCCCATGGTATTAATGATGTAGTTCTATGTGCAGAATCATGTGATATCTTCAGATTTGAAAAGTTTTCATTTTTTGCTAGGTAAATTTTAACTTGAAATCTTATGAAAATTCAGTATTCCCACCCTTTTACCAACACCACTAAATAGCTTATTTAAAGTAAAGTAAATGTATCAGGTTAATTTAATAGGATGAAAATGATCCAGAATAATGAAACGAATGATCTTGACACATTTATTAAATTTAATATTCCTTTAGAAAACAAAATCATCAAATACAAAAACCGGTTTTACTACTACGACCCGGTGTTGCTGCACACCATAGAGAACATGTCTTTCTTGCTTCTCTTGTTTCTATCATCACCTCCCTTGCTGACCGACTTGAGCCTGATGTAGCCTTCCTCTCCTCTCCTGGCTGTACATCGCGGACTGCTGGCCTCGCTCACTATGCTGTACACAACGCCTATATACTCTGTGTGCGTAGGGGCTGCAGAGATGCATGGGGTTGTCCAGGAAAGCTCTGACTTGAACATTGGGGAGGCTGCAGGTAAGAGGGGGCTCACTGCCAGCCTGGATGTTATCCAGATCTATGAGATCAGTGAGGGTTTTGGCACCTAGATTGACTTCAGGAGTCTTCCTGACCCTGAAGGAATCGTCACCAACTAATTCGTCATGCCCAGATCCTCTCATAAGTCTCATATCCAAGATCTTTTTGACTGCCACTCTTCTCTCCCCCTCATCCTTACTGCAGAGCATTGTCTGCAGAACTGCCTCGGGATGAGCATACCAGGAAGATCTCCTCACAGTCTGCTCCACAATCTGAACAACCTTCCTTGGCTGACTCCTCAGGAGCTCAAGCTGGAAGAGAACATGCCTCGGACCTTCGGAGAACGATGACTTGACCATGGTGTTGAACCAATTTGGCAAGTAGACACTCACGATGAATTGGACAATAAGTCTCAGGTTGTGAAGCTGGTTCCCTTCAGTTTATGATGAGCGACCCAAATTCTTGCAGAACTCCGGAGAGCCGTTGTGAGCCACCCAGAATGTGAGACTGGACCTATCTGCAGGTAAGCAAGTCTATCAGGCATGACCCCAGTTTTGATGTATAATTCGTAAATCATAAAATCCATAGTACTGGTCAGTACTCAGGTCGTCAATGACAGTATGTGCAAGCTCAACGAGGAGGGCCAACTGTGATTTTTTCAAAGCTCGTATTTATTTTAACTCCAGTGGCAGAGTCCAGCATGCCAAGAGGACCAGACCATCTGCTGTTTGAAAGAGTCTTGCCATCCAGCCCCTGGATCAGATGTCTGAGTGGCAACTCGTTGGTGTGGAGGTCACAAACAATCCAGACCAGCTTCCTCCCAATCTTCCGCTCTATCCACTATATGACCCCCCCTTGCCACCCTGTGTTCGTGTTGGTGCTGTCCCTTCCAATGGCCTGCAGGGTCTGGTCTACGTTCCTGTCTCTGAGCCAGTTCACAATGTTATCTGCCACTATCTCAGCTGGTTTCCTGATGTCATCTTTCTCTGGAGTGAAATGCCACAAATACTTCCCTCCTGGTTCACTGCAGCAGGAGTAGTGTTCCTCCTTCACCATGGCAGGGAACAACTTGTCAGAATTTCCAACTTTCATGAACACTTTAGTGTCATCCCTTCCCATCAAAGAACAAACAATTGATTCCATTTTTCTCTTATCCCTTATCAAACTCCCTCTTCTAGGTTACTGACAAGTTTCTCCTGAGCTCTCCTTACTTGTTATGATCTATCACCAGGTGAACATCATCAGTGTTATCAAACCACTGTCAATCCAGGCAGCTGTTGCTATCTCTGCAGTTTCTCTGAGACCAGTGTGGTGTTGCATGTTACACAGAGCTATGCTGCTTGGGGATATCTTTCCTATTTCGAATCTTATGCCCGGAAGGTTTGGGATCATTATTTTCAAGTTAGGGACAAAGTCACCATTCTCCTGGTCAGCACTCGGATCAGCTTAAGTGGGGGGAAGTCATTAAACTCTGAATCAGCTTGACTCCAATCATCGGCCTTTTTACCTCACCCCAGCCTTTCTCTCAAGTCTCTCTTTCCTCGGCAACTCTTCTCCTTCTGTCTCTCTGTGGCAGCCTCCTGTCTCTTGGACTCCGGAATATCTTGGCTAGAAATCATGAGAGCCCCTATACTGCCAGTCTTCTCTCTCTGTGCTTTGACAATGCCAGTTCGATCACAGGAATCTTCAGTTCACGCTTGCAAATACAGGAGATGTGGGCCTCGGATTTACAGTCACAATCGCATCCAAACTCAGGACAGAGAACAATTGGGCACTTGCAAGTAATTATGTCAAATAACTGGTCCAGTTGCTTGGCAAATCTGTCCTTAACTGCAAGTTTTTCTCTCCCAAGAGAGATATCTCTTGCCTTTTCCCAACTGGCTAGCAGTCTCTCACTAATCTTCTTCTGACTTGTTATGACTGGAGGCTTGAACTGAGCGTTAGCCAGAGTGTACTGTGCCAAGACAGCTTTGGTCATATCACTGGCAATGTTCCTTTTGTTTGTGTAAGTTCTTTGGTTCTTTTCACTGATTTGTCTGATTAAAACACCGTATCTCAAAGCATCTCTCAATGTAGGCAACTCCGACTTCAGGAGCTCTCTCCCAGACCCAAGATAGTGACTGAGATGGCTGGATTTTTGGTTCCTCGTCCTGACACAAGCAGCCATCGTAAATATTATCAACTTATAAATGCATCAGATTCTGAAACAGAAAAAAATATTGATAGTTGGGTTGTTAAAGAATAAAGTCAGAAAGCAATGTTCACTATTTAATTGTAATGCACTAATGCAGCTGTACGTTAGATTTTCGATAAATATCACGCTAAAATTTACCTAGCAAAAGGTTGCAAAATATGAAACTGAAATTATTTTCTGTTTATATACACTAAAATCTACCAAAAAAGTGATGGGCCATTAGTTTTAGCTGATCTTCCCTCCTATGACACACCCTACTACTACAATGTCTTTACGATATTACTACAGCATCTTAACTACTACTACTACAGCATCTTAACTACTACTACTACAGCATCTTAACTACTACTACTACAGCATCTTAACTACTACTACTACAACATCTTTACTATATTACTACAGCATCTTAACTACTACAACGTCTTTACTATATTACTATAGCATCTTAACTACTACTACTACAACATCTTAACTACTACTACTACAATGTCTTTACTATATTACTATAGCATCTTAACTACTACTACTACAACATCTTAACTACTACTACTACAATGTCTTTACTATATTACTACAGCATCTTAACTACTACTACTACAACATCTTAACTACTACTACTACAATGTCTTTACTATATTACTACAGCATCTTAACTACTACTACTACAACATCTTAACTACTACTACTACAATGTCTTTACTATATTACTACAGCATCTTAACTACTACTACTACAACATCTTTACTATATTACTATAGCATCTTAACTACTACTACTACAGCATCTTAACTACTACTACTACAACATCTTTACTATATTACTATAGCATCTTAACTACTACAACATCTTAACTACTACTACTACAACATCTTAACTACTACTACTACAGCATCTTAACTACTACTACCACTACAATATCTTTACTATATTACTACAACATCTTAACTACTACTACTACAACATCTTAACTACTACTACTACAGCATCTTAACTACTACTACCACTACAA
This sequence comes from Homarus americanus, assembly GCF_018991925.1. Classification (NCBI taxonomy): domain Eukaryota; kingdom Metazoa; phylum Arthropoda; class Malacostraca; order Decapoda; family Nephropidae; genus Homarus; species Homarus americanus. Next base: position 1,558 of record NW_024739004.1, on the reverse strand, counting down.
TATCTTTACTATATTACTACAGCATCTTAACTACTACTACTACAACATCTTAACTACAGCATCTTAACTACTACTACCACTACAATATCTTTACTATATTACTACAGCATCTTAACTACTACTACTACAATGTCTTTACTATATTACTACAGCATCTCAACTACTACTACTACTATTACTATAATGTCTTTACTATCTTGCTACAGCATTTCTACTGCTACTACAATATGTTCACTATATTACTACAGCATCTCAACTTCTACTGCTACTACTACACTATAACATGTTCAGTATGAAGCTGAGGAACAAAATTCCAACCTCACTTTTTTATATTTTGTAATCTCTCCCTAAATTTCAAGTTTAGGTCACCAGACGAACCAGATATTAATATTATTATTACTTTCAAAATGGATCGGGTTCAACTTGTCCAATTCAGAGAAGCTCTCAAGGAGTTGGAGAATCTGGAGGCTCTCCGGACTTCGTCTGTATTAAGCCTTCACCTCCCATCATCTTCCTCCCTGATACTCGTCAAAAATAGAATCAAGGATGAACAAAGCCGCGCGGCCAACATAAAGTCCGTTTCCAACCGCTCTTCAGTGCAAGAAGCACTGAAGAGCGCTGTGGATATGCTATCCACAGTCAATGCCATGCCACCCCATGGGCTTTTAGTGTTTTACGGCCAATCAGTTCTCAACAAAGCAACCGGCGAGGTGAGTCGCCTTCGCCGGACGTTAACACCTCCTCAACCAGTTCAAGAATTTAAATACGATGTCAGCAAGACATTCTCCACGCACTCACTGCACCAATTACTCATCTCCCAAGAGGGAGGCGTTGGCTACATCGTCATCGATGGGTCAGCGGTTGCCCTTGGAACGCTCTCTGAAAATGGACTAAAAGTCCACCACCATGAGAACGTGGACATTCCAAAAAAGCACGGCAGAGGTGGCCAGTCCGCTCCCAGGTTCCAGCGCATCCGCCTGGAAAAGAGACAATTGCTGGTGAAGAGAGTAATTGCTCTCAGCGAAGATTATTTTATGACTGAAAATAAGGCGACCGTGCAGGTTCAGGCCCTGGTGGTAGGGGGTCCTGGTCAGCTGAAGGACCAATTGGTTGAGCGTCTCCCTCAGCTCTTGAAGAGTGCTGTAAGATCTGTAATAAACACCTCATACTCCGGCCGTCAAGGTCTGAGGGAGGCCATCAATGGCACACGGGACCTCCGCCAGCTCATGCTTTTGGAAAAGTCTAACACTGTCCTCAGTTCCATATTTGAAAAACTCAGGGTCGATGAACCGGACATGGTCTGCTTTGGTGATGAAGTTCGAGCGGCCATGGAGGATGGTGCCGTCAAAGTTGTCGTGCTATGGGACGAGTCCCCTGAACTCGCCTATTTTACAGAAAACTGTCCCGAGGGGACTGAGTTAATGGCGATACCCAACACAACTAATAATACCCAAATGCTTATAAGCACGTTTGGGGGGATAGCGGCCTTAAATAAATACCCAAGAGCCGTCCCAAACGAAGAAGAGGCCGAGTGAGGCAAAAAAATAAAAAAATAAAA
>NW_024739003.1:0-3231 GCF_018991925.1 Homarus americanus | reverse complement strand
AAAAAAATTACCGTTTGACACACACCCTAACGTCATAATACTTCAAGCCAATTACAGCTAGCAGCAGAGGGGGGGATGCATGGCCAATCACAGTCCGATCGTCATATGGCGTCAGTGATAACCATAACAAAGACACACACTCAAGACCTACACCGCGGCTTGCCCAAGCGGAGGGAGGAGGACGGAGAGGTGAGGAGCACAGGCAGGCAGGCGGGTGGGGCAAATCTAAAAATAGCGTCGTGCCGACACTCTCAGTAATGGGGTCACGACCGCGTAATGTAAGCACGTTAGGTTCTGACAAGGCAAGCGTTAACGTGAAAATGGAATGTGGGACGCATAAAGTGAGGTTGACTGTGTGTATTATATATATATATATATATATATATATATATATATATATATATATATATATATATATATATATATATATATATATATATATATATATATATATATATATATATATATATATATATATATAAAAAAAAAAAAAAAAAAAAAAAAAAAAAAATATATATATATATATATATATATATATATATATATATATATATATATATATATATATATATATATATATATATATATATATATATATATATATATATATATATGCTGATAACCACAAGGAAAGAAGAAAACACGAAGTTCCCAAGCGCTTTCGTGTAATTCACATCTTCAGGGGTGAGTACAGACTAGAGAGAGAAATACAAACCAAGGTGTATATATACAGAGGAGGGTGAGACCAGGTCCACAATGGTCAGGTATTAGGTAATGACCCTACTAATCTTTAAATAGCACACAACGGTTGGTGGTCAGGTCAGATGGTCAGGTGACCCGGCCTTTTCACCTGGTTACAAATCTTCTTAATTACAAAATTGTCCACCCAGTTCAACAAAAAACTGAAGTCCCTATTGAGAGGCAAAGCTACTCTCATTAAACATCTTACTTCAACGTCCCCTCCACTGCCATACATGTACGGTGTAATCAAGACCCACAAGCCCAATAACCCAGCAAGACCCATTATTAGCTCAGTTGGGTCAATCCCTTATAAACTATCTAAATGGTTAGTTTCTTTACTAAATCCCCTAGTTGGCAACATTTCTAACTCCAATATCAAGAATAATATGGATCTGGTTGATAAACTCAATAACTTACACATAAATTATGATTTTAAACTGGTCAGTTTTGATGTAACATCACTCTTTACAAAGGTCCCAGTTGATGATTTACTAGAGTTCCTCATAGATTCCCTGGATGATATTTCACTGCCCGTCTCGAAAGACGACTTCATCGAACTCATCAAACTATGTATTAAGGATTGCAAATTCGAATTCAATGGAGAATATTATGCTCAAAAATTTGGTATGGCAATGGGTAATCCACTCTCACCTGTATTAAGCAACCTATATATGGAATTCTTTGAAAAGAAACTATTAAGTAATATTTTACCACCCTCAGCAGTCTGGTTTAGATATGTTGATGATGTATTATGTCTCTGGCCATGTAATGAGGACCTAAAAGCTTTCCTGCCACAACTTAACAACTTAGCCCCCTCGATCAAATTCACTGTGGAATTAGAGCAAGACTGTAAATTGCCATTCCTAGACTGTCTGATACACAGAATAGGTAACACTTTTAAGTTCAGTATTTATAGAAAACCAACTAATGTGTGTTCATACATTCATTATTATTCTGCCCACCATAATAAAGTCAAACAGTCAGTATTTTCAACAATGTTTTTACGTGCCTTGAGAATTTACAGTCCGGAATTCATCGATGAGGAATACAAATATATATAAAATATTGGCTCAAACCTTAAATACCCAGATCTTTCATAGACAAATGCCTAAACAGTACTAAGAAAACTTTTTATAGAACTGATCCCAAGCCCACCCATGACCATAAGAATATCTTAATATTACCATTTCACAAAAATTTCTCTCACATTCCTTCACAAGTAAAAACCTGGAACGTCAATGTGGCATTTAAAAACTCATGCACTGTTAAACAAATGTTAATCAAGAACTCCCCCAACAACACAATTGGTTGCATTTATAAAGTTCCTTGCAAGGAATGTAATATGTTTTACTTAGGCCAGACAGGAAAAGATCTTGCAACTGGAATTAAACAACACAAATACAGTGTTAAGGCAGGCCAGGAATCCAATGCTCTGTTTGTTCATTTGAGGGATAACAAGCATTGCATTGACTGGGATAATGCCTCCTCAATATTACCATGTAATTCAATTGATAGTAGGAACATCATAGAATCTAGTATTATTAATCATACAGAAGCATTCAACATGAATTTGAGTAACGGCATGTACAAACTGGACAATTTTGTAATTAAGAAGATTTGTAACCAGGTGAGAAGGCCGGGTCACCTGACCATCTGACCTGACCACCAACCGTTGTGTGCTATTTAAAGATTAGTAGGGTCATTACCTAATACCTGACCATTGTGGACCTGGTCTCACCCTCCTCTGTATATATACACCTTGGTTTGTATTTCTCTCTCTAGTCTGTACTCACCCCTGAAGATGTGAATTACACGAAAGCGCTTGGGAACTTCGTGTTTTCTTCTTTCCTTGTGGTTATGAGCATATATATATATATATATATACAGTCAACCCTCACTTTACGCGGTCCCGCATTCCGCGTTTCCACGTTTACGCGGTGCCCTGCCAGTACCCAGGATGCTCACATTCCGCGGTGGGTGTACCCCTTTACACGGTGAAGTATAATTTTTTTTAATTTAGCTCATAAAATTCATACAAATTATCCGGCCAGAATATAATTTACATTGCTGGAATTCTTACAATTTGATGATCATTTTGAATATAAACATCATAGATTTTGCATTAGACATACAAATTTTAGATATAATGTTTACTCTTAAGTAAATATGTTATCTTTTGTGCAAAATATATGATATTTATATTCAAAATATTCCTGGTCTTACAAGGAATCCAGCAATGTCAATTATATTATCCTAACTTTAGTCTGATTTATTATTTATTACTAAAAAGGTAAACAGTCTGGTATGCCCATATATATATATATATATATATATATATATATATATATATATATATATATATATATATATATATATATATATATATATATATATATATATATATATATATATATATATATATATATATATATATATATATATATATATATATATATATATATATATATATATATATATATTAGGTGGTCC
>NW_024739002.1:0-15596 GCF_018991925.1 Homarus americanus | reverse complement strand
AAGATTGTGAAGTGAGATGCAGTGAAGATAGTGAAGTGAGATGCAGTGAAGATAGTGCAGTGAGATGTAGTGAAGATTGTGAAGTGAGATGTGGTGAAGATTGTGAAGTGAGATGTAGTGAAGATTGTGAAGTGAGATGTAGTGAAGACTGTGAAGTAAGATGTGGTAAAGATTGTGAAGTGAGATGTAGTGAAGTGAGATGTAGTGAAGATTGCGAAGTGATATGTAGTGAAGATTGTGAAGTGAGATGTAGTGAAGATTGTGAAGTGAGATGTAGTGAAGATTATGAAGTGAGATGTAGTGAAGATTGTGAAGTGAGATGTAGTGAAGATTGTGAAGTGAGATGTAGAGAAGATTGTGAAGTGAGATGTAGTGAAGATTGTGAAGTGAGATGTAGTGAAGATTGTGAAGTGAGATGTAGTGAAGATTGTGAAGTGAGATGTAGTGAAGATTGTGAAGTGAGATGTGGTGAAGATTATGAAGTGAGATGCAGTGAAGATTGTGAAGTAAGATGTAGTGAAGATTGTAAAGGAGATGCAGGAAGATTGTGAAGTGAGATGTAGTGAAGATTGTGAAGTGAGATGTAGTGAAGATTGTGAAGTGAGGTGTAGTGAAGATTGTGAAGTGAGATGAAGTGAAGATTGTGAAGTGAGATGTGGTGAAGATTGTTAAGTGAGCCGTAGTGAAGATTGTGAAGTGAGATGTAGTGAAGATTGTTAAGTGAGATGTAGTGAAGATTGTGAAGGGAGATGTAGTGAAGATTGTGAAGTGAGATGTAGTGAAGATTAGAAGGAGATGTAGGAAGATTGTGAAGTGAGATGTAGTGTGAAGATTGTGGAAGGAGATGGTGAAGATTGTGAAGTGAGATGTAGTGAAGATTGTGAAGTGAGATGTAGTGAAGATTGTGAAGTGAGATGTAGTGAAGATTGTGAAGTGAGATGTGGTGAAGATTGTGAAGTGAGATGTGGTAAAGATTATGAAGTGAGATGTAGTGAAGATTGTGAAGTGAGATGTAGTGAAGATTGTGAAGTAAGAAATGGTAAAGATTGTGAATTAAGATGTGGTAAAGATTGTGAAGTGAGATGTAGTGAAGATTGTGAAGTGAGATGTAGTGAAGATTGTGAAGTGAGATGTAGTGAAGATTGTGAAGTGAGATGTAGTGAAGATTGTGAAGTGAGATGTAGTGAAAATTGTGAAGTGAGATGTAGTGAAGATTGTGAAGTGAGATAGTGAAGATTGTGGAGTGAGATGTAGTGAAGATTGTGAAGTCAGATGAAGTGAAGATTGTGAAGTGAGATATAGTGAAGATTGTGAAGTAAGATTATAAAGTAAACTGTAGTAATTGAGGTTAAACGAACGCGGGTTATTCTGTAGTGTATCCGTGTCTTGTTAACGTGGAACCAACATGGCGGTGGTTCTCAATATAGATACGTTATTTTGCCGGGAATTTCTGTCAAAACGAAATATGAATCAACCATATTTAACCTAAATTAACCTAGCGGCTTTATTATATATTCTAAGATGTTTAAGTTGGATAGATGAGATCAGGTTAGTTTAAGTCAGGGTGGGTTAGGTTAGGTTAGTTTTGTTAATTTTGCCACCTAGAGGCTAGTTTATTGTGCCCCCCATACTCATCCTGTGAGCGGTAGCGCAAAGAGATTACAAAGTGGTGTTAGATGAGGTAGGTGGTTCAGTTAAGTTTCAATAGGTTAGGTTAGATTACTACTAGCTGGGTTGGGCTAGGGTTATGCAGGCACAAGCAGAAGCTACGCCGCAGGTGGTTAGGTTTGATTGCCAGGTTAGCTTATGTCAGACTTCCGGGGTTTAGGTAAGATTATGTCAGGTTAGTTTAGATTATGTCAGGTTAGGTTAGATTATATCAGGTTAGGTTAGATTATGTCAGGTTAGGTAAGATTATGTCAGGGTAGGTTAGATTATGTCAGGTTAGGTTAGATTGTGTCAGGTTAGGTTAGATTATGTCAGGTTAGGTAAGATTATGTCAGGTTAGGTTAGATTATGTCAGGTTATGTTAGATTACCTCAGGTTAGGTTAGATTATGTCAGGTTAGGTTAGATTATGTCAGGTTAGGTTAGATTATGTCAGGTTAGGTTAGATTATGCCAGGTTAGGTTAGATTATGTCAGGTTAGGTTAGATTATGTCAGGTTAGGTAAGTAGGTGGAGGTGGGTAAAAAAGGGTAGGTTAGGTCGGCAGGTTTTAGTGTAGGAGCTTAAGTAATCCCGTAAAAATTTCATGTTAATTTTTGACACCATACATCGTAATAATCCTTATAAACTATGTTAAGGAACTGTGGTGTAATTTTTTCTGAACGGTTTATTATAAGTTTTATGCCATTAAAGAAGTTTTATCAAAGAACGGCGTAATGAACCACAGACGTATTACCATTAAGTCCTAAGTAACTTAAAACATGACTAATAACCTATGAACATGTAGTATTATATGATTACAATTTAACATAATATATTATGAATGCTGTTATAATATCTTAAGTGTGTTACAAACATGGCTGCTCACATATGCCATCCTGTCTCTGGCAAAGAAGAGATTGCAGTAAGTAAAATTAATTGCTAAAGACAAATACTGGTAATTAAACATATACATATTACCATTATCTGAAAAGCTTAGAACCACCGTTTTATATTTATTAAAAGTTTGTAGTGTTATACATCATGTGTATACAAGTCACAAGTTATTATTTACGACATTGCTTCAGTCCTCGTCATCAGAGTCTTCTGTGTACAACAGATTCCTTCACTTTGTTTAGGCATTTCTCATCATCTGTTTGACAGTTACACATCTCGGTGCATGTCATGCTATTCTTTCTGATTCTTTCTGTATGAACATGACAATGATCCACATTTCCTGATGCCACATCCACATTTAACAAGTTCTGTGATTGCTTCTGGAGCTGGTGGTTGGTCTGATATTACTAGTATGAAACAGTCATTGTCAATCTTCCAACCATGCTCTAATTGTGAAAGCATTTCACTGTCTGCATCACAAGACCACAGAAGAGCTTGATACCTTCCTCTCAATATATGATACTTTAGAGTTGCTGCAGTCGCTGGTAGTTCTCCAGCTTCTGCCTGCGTTATCTTGAAGAGATGCCATCTAAGTTTTGACAGTTTAGTGAAAGTCATTCATGGACAGTAGAGCTTAAATACAAATTCCTCTAGACCAATATACATGTCTGCTGGAGGGCATTTGGTCTACTTAGCATCTTGAATGCATCTAAGACTTTTGTGTTAGATTTCATCAAAGTGCTCCAACATGCTTTCTTTCCTTTGCCAACAAATTTTCCAATGCAGTCAGATCCTGTGAAGGCATGGAAACCTGTAAGGCTCTCTGCCCAATGTGTCGTCGCTCACCAGTTCCTGTTACCATACTTGTATTTTCTCCAAGTTGAGGCTGCTTTAATATGCCAAACACATCAGTGTCTGGTGACTTGATATGTACAGTGCTGCCCTTCTGTGATGCATATACTGTATGTCCTGCTTAAGTTCTATAACTTGTGATAGCAATTTGATGGTTGAAGTCTTATTTGCTGCTTTCCACGACAGTAGATTAACCTTGGACAGCTATTCCCAGATGCACAATGGACCAACAATACGTTCCTGACAAAATTTTCATAATTTTGTCTTCCAACTTCATATGCACATAGATTGTCATATTTGGCATTTTCTGGCATTACAGCTCCAGTTACCAAGTTTATAAGAGCATCATTTTCCTGGGATTACAGTCACCAATAACATTGTGTAGCTTCTGTACATCAGCATATTGACAGTTGACAATAGCTGTAGAGAGCTCATGGTGTTCTGTTCTTTTGTAATCTTTATGAGTTTGATATTTTATGTAATGAACTTAATTTGAAAACCCAAATGGTAGTATATGATCTTTTATCTCCTTAGAGACACTGTGCGTCATGCCTCTCAAGTGATTTTTTTCCTCTCTTACTTCTCTGGACAAATACGACCTTTATCCCATCAGAAAAAATATCACCATATATTTTCTTAATCTACGTGACCACATATTGTCTTGTTGGGTTTCTGAGAGAACTTCACGGCTAAATAGCGCCTCTGTATTGATAGCCGGTACATGTCGTAATATCCACCGCTCATAGTTAAATCTTTATGTCCGTTTATTTTGTCCTAATTTAAGTATCAAAGAGTGTTTTCATTTTTAAGTATCTTAAGTATCTTTTTCCCCACTCCTAAGTATCTAAGTATGATTTATTTTCATTTTTAAGTAACTAACCATATTTTTGTTTTCATTATAAAATGTGATTGATATAGACAACAGAAGTAAATATCAGCTGGAGGTCGTAAACGAAGCTGATGTTAAGTATTTTGACTCACTTTTCCCACGAACTAATTGCTTCACTGGTTTATACCGAAGAAATAAAACCGTCAACGAACCATCCGATTCAAATGTGTCTTAGGCGATACAGGGTGCTTATGCGTCACTCTGATACCAAGAATGACTTTGTGTACTGTGGTGAAGCTGAGGGTAGGATAGGGTTGGGTTGGGTTGGGATGGGTTAGGATTACGCATGTGTGGGTATATTCTGTCGCATTTTATAGGTATCTTGCGTTTTTCTCTTTATTCCTTCTTTACCATGAGTATCTGTGCCTATTAATACACCACCTCGCAGGATAGTGGAAGAGGAATGGATAGTAACGAGATAATATTCTTCTAACATATACCTTAGTTTGATTACAGGTAACACCAGGTAGAAGTTACATGACTCTTAAGAGCTTTCCTCGACTTGGCTGATTCAACTGTAAGACTTGTTGTATTTATCCTTATTAAAATCCTCCACCTGTAAGACCCTCCACTTGTAAGACCCTCCACCTGTAAGACCCTCCACTTGTAAGACTCTCCACCTGTAAAACCCTTTAGGGATTTGAAATACCTTCTCGTCTTGGCTCCACTAGTACTGTACACACCCTCTCTAGCCTTAGTTTACAGTAATGTTGAAGTATATAGTGAAGACTCACAGCTTATGGGTTAGAAAAACAAAAGATGCTTGTTTTATTTATTTATTTATTTATAGTTTTTATAGAAGCCCCGAAAGTTAGAACAAAATGGCTGACGGGACTCACAAGCGGGCGGTGTTTACAGTATGGACCAAGAATAAAAAATAAATGAAAAATAAAATAAATAAATCGTAAATTTAGTATTGTTTTCCAGGGGTAATTATAGAAGTACAAATGTTCTTGTTGCGGGGTGTTTCAATTATAGTCACGCAAGCAGAGCTTCCGGACGGTAGATTGATATAGATGCATTACCTGGAGTTAGGGTTACAGGGCCTCTCAGCATCATAATATTAAAGGTGTTTTTTTCCTTCTGTTTGTGGCACTTGAGGTGTTTAGGTTAGGTTTAATTAAAATGGTTTAGTTATAATAGTTATATTACGATAAGTTAAGTTGAATTTAGAACTATTTATTTGCATATATCGTGTTTTAGAAGGATTTGTTAGCTAATAAGTTTAATTTGGATACATTTAGTTTAATTTAGATCATTTGATTTTACAAGGTCGTATTATAATGACTGGGAACCATATAGAAACCTGTTAGAGAAGTAAATATTTCTACGGCAGTGAATGAGTAAGTCAATAAGTGGTGTATTGAGCTACTGACGCAACTTAAACGGTATATACTGTACATTATATGTTATCAGAGCTTTCCTGTTGTACGTAACCGCCTCCGTCAAAGTGTCTTAGTGGCTCATGTGAAGATTAGCCTCTAGTTTATTTAACCTCAAGATTAACTACACTGGCACTGCCTGACCTGACCTGACCTGACCTGACCTACCCTACCCTAACCTAACCTAACCTAACTTAATCTAACCTAACTTAACTTCCAAGGTAGCGTTAGGTTAATCATTAGTTGAAATAAGCTGGGCGGGTTAATCTTCAGGTAATCTATCTTAATTAACAATTTTGGTCAGGTGAGGCCTTCCTTACCTTACTCGAGAGCAGGAGGAGGAGGAGGACTTGCTAACGTCTACAGATCATCGTCAACCAAGGCAGATATTGAACACCTTTTGTTTACCTTCGTGGCTTAAGAACACATCTTAACACCATAAGACTATTCGCCTCAATACAATAATACAGTAATTGATTATTGTATTCTAATAAAATTTACGGTGTATCTTGTGAACCAGATTTATTGTTTGACCTTAGTGAATGAGAAACTGGTTGAGGTGTATTGTGGTAAACATCCTTAAGAGCAGCTGTGTGTGTTCTTACGACCTCAAAGTAACACAAAAGGTAGCCAATATCTACCCTTGGTCAGTCACTTTATGTAGATGTCAATTGTGTCATTTTTCTAGACTTAGTGCCCCCTGGAGGAGAAAGTAAATACAATGTTGATATATTTTGGTCACAACACACACTAGTAGATTATTTTTCCTTTTTAACTAAATAATTAACACTATGAAGCTAACTAATTATATAACTCAAAGATGGTAACCAATATGGCGTCGATATTGTTCACATACTCTATGATAAATAAATGTATTGTCTGTTTAATTTTAGGGAAGAATTTACTTTATAAACTTTTGAGAATCTGGATACAGGAGTTTTGTCTTTGTGTGTGTGTGTGTGGTGATGATGACGCATACTTTCCTCTGCAGTGAAAAATATATCTTGACATTGCAAAGTTTAACTGTAAGCCGAAGGAACGTTTGTAATGTGACTTGTTATGTGAAATTGTAACTTGAAATTCTTTGTGAAAAAATATTTCCCTATAAAGTTTGGCAATAAATGAAGTATTACATCAAGGTGTAACTTGTAGTTCCTTGTGGAGTAATTACCTATGTGGACTATACAGCTACTCCAGGGTGTAAGACCTAGAGTAGAAAGTCTTTAGACCTTACCTGAGGTTGAAAGACTCTTATAGTGGAACGTCTTAGGTATTGAAACTTAATTACAGTAAATAAAATATAATCTACCTAAACATTCCTTCACCTGGCGACAACTAATGATACAGGTGGTGTAATAGCTCTTTAAAATTCCTCCGTTTGATATAATAATGACCACACATGAACTTATAATGTGCAATATCTTGATAACACATTAGCTGCAACATTACACATAGTCCAGTGTATGTGTAGTGAGGGACATCTACCTAAATGAGTTACAGAATGTGGAGTTGAGGCAAAAAAAAGTTGGGACATGTTTGAGATCATCAGTTGAGCAAAACGTTTATACTCAATATTGTTTTAATGGTATTTTAGAGCGACCGAAAAATGTAAACAAAATGGCCGGCTAGGTGACACATACCTTACAAGAAATAAACATGAGAACGAACACACACACACACACACACACACTCACACACACACACACACACACACACACACCAGTTTTACCCACATTATCACCAGACTATCGGCATACCTGGTCGGTGGACACCTGCCTCCTCCTCCTCCTCCTCACCTTGCTAATATGCTAATATGCTAATATGCTAATATGCTAATATGCTCTGGTATGTTCCAGTCTATTTAAGATATGCTCCCATCTATCTTAAAGAGCTTATGCTAGGTTGGTCTGATATGCTCCTCAAAGACTATGCTGATATACTCTTGTCATCTGATATGCCATTATGTTCATATCACTCTAAAGGATATACTAATATGTTCTGATATGTTGGTATGGTTCTGTCTCTCAGAGGGTGTGCTGATGTACTATAAGAGCATATGGGGTATGCTGATATACTTGGTTATGTAGCTAGGCTCATATCTCTCTTACAGGGTATGCTAATATACCCTGATATGCTTGCATCTATCTCTGAGCGTATACTGGTTGACTGTAATGACATAAGAGATATGCTGGTATGCTTTTAAGGGAATATGTTAACATACTCTAATAATAATTTGAAATGAGGTTAGCTATACCTTAGATTCAGGGGATATACTGATATGATATGAATTAACCTAGAAGTATACTGATATGTTCTCAAGGCATTCAGGGATCTGTTAGTATGCTTCGACATACTTTCGGAACAAGGTAAACTGGACCTTCAGAAGATAGGGTGATATGCTGACATATTCTGATGGATCTAAGAGAGAGTGGAAGACTATGAGAGCTAGTTAATATACTCAGGTATGTTGATATCCCTTCATGGCACTTGGGATATATGGTAATATACTCCGATGTGTCTCTTTGGATATACTGATATGCCACTAATGGGTCCCCAGAAAGCAGGAGACAAGTTGATCTGCTTCGAGGACACTAATCTGTATAATGATTTTTCCCTGACTTTTAAGAAGTATACTGGTATATTTCAAATGTTGCTTAGTATTATAGTATACTTTGGGCTGTTCTGAACATATTTCACAGCTGATTTTCAGAAATATATGCTGCTGTCACTGGCTTGTTTATTCCGGAGACATTGATTATGCTTTGAGTATGTTGATATGCTTTGTTACCAGTCAAGGAATATGCTGATATGTTCTGACACTTCTCAGTGATTACCCTGATATACTTAGATACCTGACAGTATTTATTGGAGTATAGTGTCCTATACTCTGATGTCATTCTAGTGATATGCTGATGAGCTGACATACCGCTTTATGTAACTGTGATATATTGAATCATATACATCCATTCCTCACGCTTAATATATATGATATTCTAACCAATGCTGATATTATTTATGTTATACCCTGATTATATACTAACATACTACAGTGTCATTTATAGTGTATGATATTAAACATTCGGGGGTATACTTTGAGGTTATTTAGAGAATATGATGGCAAACGGTGATATACTCTGATGCCATATTTGGTATACACAGATATATTGATATAATTTATATAATATACCGATAGATATAACTAAATATCTGTGAAGTAAATCCTGTACTTTTTGATATACCATTCAGGTGAAGGTATGCTAATATACCACGATAGCACCCGTCTCTCAGCGCTAATATACCCTGATGGCACACTTAACATCCTGGCGCCGGTCGTGGGGTATACTGATATGCTAAAGTCTTCTTCATCTTCTAATATCTCGACTTCAGCTTCGTAAACTGTGATTACTTAAACGTATTTAACGCTCGTTTACGTAACTTTTTTTGTAGAATAAATGAATGTATATCCGGGGTTCTTCTGTTTCTTTGTCCATCTGATGTTTGCGTCCATGTTGAGGAGAACCACTTAGCAGGGCTCGCATTTTCCCATAATGTGTTACCTCAAGTTCCATAATTTGCACTTAGTGAAGCCACGATATCCCGCGTTATGTTGCCCGTCTTACTTCCTTCTGGGTTATGTGTCTTAAGTTGGTGAAAAATTAAATTAAGGCTGAATTATTGTTAAATGTTAAGGTATTATAGTACTTGTCTGTCGTGTTGTTAATATAACATAGTTTCACCAGCAGTATGTACTCAAGAGCTTATTAACATCGTTGACGAGTCAGAGCCGCAACATTGAACCAATCTATATGAACATTAACACAAAAAATAAATTGTTACATTACATCGACTATCAAGACATAACTTACAATACAAATTAATAAATAATTGTACCAGGCAGATAAAAATATTAGTTACAAAAAATTATGAAAATAGTCTTAATGTTCACGCCAGAACTTACCCCATAACAAAAGCCATACAACATTTTCTCAGTTAAGACTTCGTTAAATACAATCTCAAACTCCTTCTCAGAAACTGTGTGTTGGTGGTGTGCCACGTGTGGTGTGTGTGTGTGTGTGTGTGTGTGTGTGTGACAGCACCTTTGATTTATACAAATATTCACCCAAATGAATAACACCAAGTAATTCACTATGTTATTCACGACTCTTAGATCACTTGGCTTGCGTCTCTCAAAAGGTCGAGCCAGGGTCAGCTGATTCAGTAAACACCGCTCACATTATTAGGGACCTGCCACACTTTGCCATAAACAGATAAATTGTACCGGGAATTTTCCCCCCACACACTCATCATTGTCACTTTATGTAACTTGCTGACAAAACCCATGACCCTTCAGGCCTTTTACGCCCTTAATGCATGAGTCATAAAGGCAAGCATGAACTCCGCATGCTTCCCAGTTGGGCACTGTAAACGCTTCTGCGCTTCACCTTGCACAGGATGTAAGGGGGTGCCCAATAAACTAGCCCCTCGTGGGCAATCTGTAATCACTACCACTGTCTCGCGGCCCAGAGTAGTAGTTGGACATATCACTAGACAGGGAAATTCACACTTAACACAAGTGTTATCTCAAGGTCATATTCACAACACTTCCCTGGACAGAATTCATAATTTATTTTCTCATATTACATCTGTGTGTATACCTGCTACTAGATAAACAGAAATGCCAAGAAGTGTTTACATCAAGCGCTGCCACTTAAGAGTTCCAAGAACTAAATTAAAACAATTAGTGTGTGTGTGTGCATGGTGTGAGTGTGCATGGTGTGTGTGTGTGTGTGAGTGTGCATGGTGTGTGTGTGTGCATTGTGTGTGTGTGTTTGTGTGTATATGGTGTGTGTTTGTTTGTTTGTATGGTGTGTGCATGGTGTGTGTGTGTGTGTGTATGTGTGTATGGTGTGTGTATGTGTATGGTGTGTGTATGTATGGTGTGTGTGTGTGTGTGTGTGTGTGTATGTGTGTGTATGGTTTGTGCATGTACGGTGTGTGTATGGGTGTGTGTGATTGTGCATGGTGAGTGTGTGACTGAGTATGGGGTGAGTGTGTGTGTGTGTGTGTGTTTCCATTGCCATGAGGATATCATACAATTCTTAAAGCACTGGTCACATGGGCGCATTTTTTTTTAGCAATTTCTTGCCGGAAAGTTATTTCGAGCAATTTTCGAGAAATTCGAGCAAGTTTTTGAAGCATTTTATTGACAATCGTGATAGTCAATTTCTTGACTATTTCGAGCAAGATTATCGGTTCAAAACCCGGTTAATACCATATTTAATGACACGAAGCTTATTTATCGAGTATTTACCTTGGCTATATATAACATAGATCAATAACATTATGTATAAAATGCACAAACAGTTTTTACGACACACTGAGTTTATTATTTGGGTGGTGTTTTGGCGTGTTTGTTTACAAAACACAAGCCCATACAGCCGGTCATTCTCCACACACTAACAACCCTCCCTACTGTAACTACGATAGTTGAACCAGTCTATATTAAACACTCGTTCCTCCTCCTCGCCAGCCACTTACGAGTCCCCAATAGTTTTTCTTCGCTTTCTCTCATTTCTTTTAATAATAACAATAATACCAAGGATAGCTGCTGCGTCGTCTGCATTGTTGTTGTGATGTTCCGTCTCCCTTCTACTCGCACAGCGGCGTTAACTTTTTTTTCTTGCTGTAGTAACTGAACCAAGAGCCACTCGTGTGACCACATTTGGAAGAAATTACTCGTAATTTTTTGCTCCAAATTAATTGCTCATCAAAGGGATCGTGTGACCGTAACTTAAGTCACCCTTTAAGAAAAACTGTAAATACTGATTCACAAAACTTAAGGATAATTTCTGACTTGGAACCATCCGTGTAATGCAGAAAACAGTTATTGTATTCTAAAACCTACCCAAGAAATCTTTTACCCACTTACGATATAATTCTTTTCTATTCCATCAATAGACGTTATTTTACTTTTTTATACGTATTTTTATTTTAGTAATTTATAAACTATTTTCTTTATATACTTCATTACCTTTTAGTGTAATGAAGAGAATGAATTACAGAAGGTTTTTATAATTATATTGCGAACAATATTTTTCCTCGCAATAAATAAACAATGACGATGATCTTGTTTACAATATGGAGCTTGATGTCTTACTCCATGTTCGTTTATTACATTTTCTGCCATACCCGACTGTTCTTTTCTTTCTTGTGGTGAAGGTTTTTGACAATTGATATATATGTAAAGTTGAGTTAAGAATAATGACTCTGATATTATAGCCATTAGGTCCTGAATAATAAGTGGTGTCTAAGTGAACAAATGTATGATGTCTTCAATTACCAGCGGAGTGTGGGGTAACAGTGGGGGTAGAAGCGAAGGGTAGGAGTAAGGTGTGGGAGTAAGGCGTGGGAGTAAGGGTGGGAGTAAGGGGTGGGAGTAACGGGTGCGAGTAAGGGGTGGGAGTAAGGGGTATGAGTAAGGGGTGGGAGTAAGGGGTAGAAGTAAGGATGGGAGTAATGGATGGGGAGGGTGGGAGCAGGGTGGGAGTAGGGGAGTATATGGAGTATAAGGGAGAGGGCGTGGGAGAAGGGGAGTAAGGGGTGGGAGTAAGGGTGGGAGTAAGGGTGGGAGTATAAGGGAGTATATGTGGAGTAACGGGTGAGTATAGGGAGTAAGGGGAGTAAGGGAGGCGGGTGGGAGTAAGGGTGGGGAGTAAGGGTAGGAGTATGGGTAGGGAGTAAGGGGTGGGAGTAGTGGGGTGGGAGTATGGTGGGGAGTATGGTGGGAGTACATGGAGAAAGGCGGGGAGCATGGGTGGGAGTTAGGGGTGTGAGTAAGGGGTGGGAGTAAGAGGCAGGAGTAAGGGTGGGAGTAAGGGGGAGCAAGGGGTGGGAGCAAGGAGTGGGAGCACATGTGAGTATGGGGAGTAAGGGTGGGAGCAGGGTACAGGCAGGCAGGAGGTGGTGGGAGTATAAGAAGTAAGAAGGAAGCAAGGGTGGGATAAAGGTGATTGGGGTCGGAGCAGGCAGGGAGAGAAGGGTGGAGCAAGGGTGGCAGGCGGGTGGCAGTAAGGGGTAGGAGTAAGGGGTGGGAGCAAGGGGTACGAGTAAGAGGGTGGAAGCAAGGGGTGGAAGCAAGGGGTGGGAGTAAGGGGTATGAGTAAGTGGTAGGAGTAAGTGGTAGGAGTAAGGGGTAGAAGTAAGGGGTAGAAGTAAGGGGTAGGAGTAAGGGGTAGAAGTAAGGGGTAGAAGGAAGGGGTGGGAGCAAGGGGTGGGAATAAGGGGTGGGAATAAGGGGTGGGATTAAGGGGTGGGAGTAAGGGGTAGGAGTAAGGGGTAGGAGTGACGAGTAAGAATGTGGGACAAGAGGGAGGGGTAGCAGTGGGGGGTAGGGTTAGGTTACAAACTTCTATTTACTTCATCATCTGTATCCTGCTGGTGATGTTCTCTCTTTAAACAATTTGTAAAATAAATAAATAAATGGTCAGGTGTAAATGGTAAGAATTTAACAGAGTAATACTGAGGTATTACAAGAAAGAACTAAAACTGTCCACTGTGTGTATCAACATTTTATAAAAGTATTTGTGAAGCTGTAAAATACTTAGATATAAACTTTTAATTCAACTCTGTAATAGAAATAATTGCAATAATGAATCTAAACAAGAAATGAACTGGGTGAAAAAAATCTACAAAATACTAAAAATATAAAAAAGAAGAATTACAGTAAAACCTGAATCATTGTAATAAACATTATTAAACTTTTCGTTGTTATGACCTAAAACAAACAAGGAAGACTCGTCTAGATTTTCGCTCTGTGAATTAACTCCTTGGATCGCTTTTGGGCAAGAGGGGAGTTACTCCGACTTATTCCGTGAAAATATTCCCAACTGTCCATAGAATCCGTTACAGTTTCCTTTATAGTAAGTGACTGACAAATGATTAATATTCCCATTCACCAATACTTTATTATATCAGAGAACAGTGCAGAGATAAGCTGGCCAATGAGCGATGGTCAAAGATAATACAGATTTAATACTGGATTGATAAGTACAGCTATAGTGATTTGTTTCATGTTACAGTAATAATAAACTTTATCAAATGTTATAACTACCAAAGTGTTATTTTCGTGATCGATACCCTGCTGCCAGGATTATAACATCGTTTAAAAGTTCAGTAAAATATCATGCAGATTAAAACCTAACCTAGTGTATCGTAACCTAACTTAGCCTTTCCTAAGCTAACTTAGACTATCCTAAACTAGCCTAACCTATCCTAATCACACCAAACCTAACCTATCCTAAATTTATATATCATCAACAGATTTATAGATATGTTGGAGAAATAATTATCAAAAGTTTGTTGTCTCTGCAAATGTATTTTAAAAAAAAAGAAAATGAAATGAAAATTTTTTTGAGAACTCAATTGTGTCATGAGTGTTGCGGCTTGGTTAGGTTAGGTAACATTAGGTTAGGTTAGATAAGGTAAGGTAAGATTAGGTAAGGTGAGGTAGTGTTAGGGTTAAATACATTTTACTAATTTTGTATCAAAATAATCACGACTGAAGGTATCGGATAAAAAACCTCTGAATATAATTCTTTTTCTGAGAAAAAAATTTCTTTACCACTTATTTTTTGCCCCACTTTTTTTATTAAGTTTGATGAACTTAGATTAGGTTAGGTATTATTTAACTCTGAGTCATGGGTACTTATTGGATACTTGGCAGAATAACTTGTTATAACTTGGTCCTAACAAAGGCGGAGTCTAAGCAAAAATGTTCACTTGACCTCATATTTGAATTTCATTACTGAAGGATATTTACAGCTATACCACATTAATAAGGTCTATCTGCAAGTTTATTCAGTCATAAAAAAAAATATACCCTAAATGTGGACAATAAAAATCTTCTATTTTGGTACAAATTACTTGAAAAGTTGTAAGAAGACAAAAGCTGCATCTCTTCCATAAAGCGAGAAATATAACAGCCAAGCCTCTTCTTGTCGTAAAAAAAAACTAATATTGTATTTTAGTATGTTGATGTACAAAACATTTTCTTCATTATTCTATGATAAAACAAGTCTAACAAGCATTATTAAAACATATATTATTAATTTTTTTTTCATGCAATCCGGAAATAGCGACTACTATATCCAGGTTGATCGTGTTGAGGTCCTGTAAGTTACAGGCTAGATTACGAGCTCACTTACGGAGTTCGATGCCAAATATTTGTTTTGAGAATCCCGATCGGAGACTGTAAGTCCAGTTACTTGGTAAACAAGTAGATACAGTGAAATAAACTGCTGTACCTAAATATTATGTAACTCAAAATATATTCCCAAAACAGCACGCTTACAGATGAAAATAAAAAAAAGCATAAATAATACAAACAAAATCAATTAATATGTTTTTTATTACAGTATTTTTAAATATCAGAAGCGTAGGTTCAGCGCTTCTTTTGTGTCTTTTTCCCGGTGAAGATGTAGTCTCCCCATGGCAGGTACTGGTCCTTTTGTACACGGCAGAAAGTGGTAGTTTCCTTCTTCTTCTTGTTGTTTTGGGTCTTGTTGTTTTGGGTCTTGTTGTTTTGGGTCTTAGTGTGTTTTGTGGTCTGCAGTTTGTTAGATCGGGGGCCCTTCTCCTTCATCTGGCAAGGCTTCACCTCCACCTTAGTCACCTTCGACACAGTGCGTCGGAACACCATTGTGATGTACTGACACTAACAGCTCTCTCACTGAGGTCAAATCAAAATTTGACAATACAGAAAGAATTACGGTTTAATAAGGTTGGAATTTAAAGAAATTGACAACAAAATAAAGCTCTGTTTATCACTATAGTAAAGAGGGATGGTGTTTGTAAAGATGATGGATGGTGTTATAATATGTAGTGATGATGGATGGTGTTATATGTAGTGATGAAGGATGGCGTTATATTGTAG
>NW_024739001.1:0-6974 GCF_018991925.1 Homarus americanus | reverse complement strand
CATCTTTATGCACCCCCGCCTTTTATAGGCCGAGATATACGTATGTTGGTAACAAGTTTGTTTTCTTACATTTAGGATTATAGTGCATTAAGAATTATGGTAATAACTTCAAGTCAACACAATATTTTCATTCTGTAAAGAAGCAATAGTTCAAAACATTTTAATTAGCTTCGATGAACATTGAAATGCTTATGTACTGTGACAAGCTTAGATGCCTTTTCCTTTCCTGGGCGTATTTCACCTTTGAGTGTACAAATCCATATGTGGAAAAATTCTCTCAACCCCTGCTGATGATGCAACAGCTGTAAATAATTCTAGGACCATCCATTACATTTTCTGTCATATCATTGGCAAAATACTGCCACCAAGCACTGGGTGAGAGAGATTTACACATCTTTTACTAAAATAGACCTCTTAAATGGTGCACTTCTTCCATGGAAGGAGATATGTTGAAAGGAATGTGGAAGAGGCGCTATAATACTACTGTTCTGCAATGTCTCGCCAGCTCAGGAGTCTGATGTCTGCCTTGGATACTTGATCTATCACATTAGCTAGAAAATGGGCAGGTGTCAATGCTACTTTGATTTTTTTCAAAACTATCCATATCCTTCTTATCTGTTAAATACTTCAAAATCAGTTTTCAGTTTTACCCAGATTTCACAGCACTGTCTAATGGGTATATCTTCTGACACAGTAATAATGCCAACAATAGCTTAAGTCTCTCTAAATAGTCTTCTGTAGTTCTTTAATGCCTTAACTTTCCTTTCAATTTTCATCAATTATTTAATATTTTCTTTTAGTTCTGTTCTTTAAATAAGATTCAATAGAATCTGTCACTGTGTTCCATCGTGTCTGATGGCATAAATTAGCATTGTTCCTCCTGCTCTTCTATACAAAGATCCTGGGATGTGATGATTTCATTTAATGATTTCAGTAATGTACCCTTAATGTTTTATTTGCAGGTCTTGTGAATGAATTTAACAGGTGTGCAGAGCAACCATGTTATAATGGGATTTATCTTGTCCGAATTCACTTTCATTTTGCCATATTAGCAACTATCTGTTACACAGCTTTACTGTGCATCCAAATTTGTCTTCACACTTTTGTAGCACATTCAGCCACTCAACAGATAATCAGCTGTGTGTCTTGACTTGTGTCTATAGAGTCAACAAGATAAATACGTTGTCCTCATTGTTAAAGTTATACATACTATAGGCTCTATTATGGACGTTTTCATCCATCCATCCATGCTATGCAAACTGTTTTCACTAAGTTCTTCTGAATAATTCTTAATCACTGAATCGTAGGGTTTGATCCAAAAGAGACCTCCAATTTGATGTCTATTAGGAGGAACATATACTGGTCTAACATTTAATCATCTTGATAACTCTTCATGCTCACTGTGGAAGAGTCAATTTATTTGGATATATATATTTGCAACTTGTTTTGATCCAAAGTGACTTTTTCAGACTTGTTGGTTTTTATCACAAACCAGTTGTGGCTTTTTGATGAATATGTATGTATGTTTAATAAAAACAAAGTAATGATAAAATATCTGAATATGTTATAATCCACAGCCTGTTCACTCCTAATTTGCAAATTTCAGCCCTTGCTCTTATTGACTGATATATAATGCGGAGAAGAAATACTACTGGTTCTTAAATTTAATAGTATTTATTATCTTAATTAACTATATTTTATGTAAATACTGTATATACATTAATAATGAGACCTTGGGATATGATCAAAGTTTCCAAAACTGGAGAGAACAGACTATATTATAGTATAATTATGTAATCCAAATAATGTTATTAGCCTGCTGCGTGCATAACCTTTTCAATCATGTAGAATAAAAAGAAACAGTTATGAGTAAAATCAATTTAATTTAAATCATAATTTTTTACTCTGATTTAAATCATATGATTTAAATCATTTAACCCTGATATATATATATATATACATATATATATATATATGTCGACTATACCGGTTTAGCATACACGGATTAAAATACGGATTTGCTTCGCGGAGAATATTCTGTATTGGAAGTAATTGAAGTATCAAATACGGGTCATTCAAATCGTCGTTTACCGCCACCCACACTCAGCGTCCATACCAGCGCTCCTCACTCAGTCAGTTTAACTGTAACCATGCTGTTGACACAGCATCAGCATTAATAATTACGATCTTTTGACCAAATCGTTAATTTTTGATATTCCTTGTTTATGGGTCGACCCCAGGATTTTAGGGAATTGTTGAACAACAAAACCTTCAGTAAAACACTCTATGTCCTATAAACTGAGGCTGCATGTGTCGAAACTCAAACCAGTAACACCATTTATTATTGACCTTTTACCTTTTACACTGAAAGGTTTCAACAAAAATATTGTATATTTTCCATTTCAGAGTATTTATTCAAATTGAATTGGAGAGGGGAATATATTTAATGCTTTTACTTAAACTAGTACTGTACTAATGCAAATTTTTTTTCTCTTGAGGCAAAATATGTGAATTTATATTTCAAGTATTGCTCTTGCAAGATTCCAGCAATGCCAAGTCTATAATCTCTACTTTAGTCTGAGATATTATATAGGATAAAACTATAGCCTAAATAAACCTGTGGCTGAGCAGATGGGGGAGGAAGAAGGGGAAGGACGAGCCAGCCAGCCAGTGAGGTGGGGTTGGTGATATGTTTGACAGTTTGATGAAAGGTCTCTTATATGTTTATTTAACAGTCCTGCTAGTCCTCCAATTTTAAAATGTCAGTAATGACCTGGGAGAATATAATTCTTTGCGGATTCTTAAGACACTGATTATTGAATAGCAACATGCTCTAATTTGCACTAGACATAACAATTTTATATTACAATAAATTAGTACATGTACACTATAGCTTTTACTAAGGTCATTTATTTCTTTAAGTTTGAATTATTAATGCATGTAAATGGATAATAAATGAAGAAATTTGTGTAAATCTACTAAAAATACAGTTGAAACTTTTATACTGTATTGTAAAAATGTACTACAGTATGGTACTGCTAATATACATTTTTTATATCTGAGAGCAAAATATGTGGCGTTTATGTTAAATTAGCTCCTCATGAATTCAGCAATACAAATTATAATCTCTCTATTAAGTCTGAGACATTATATAAATAAACACATTAAAAATAAAGAGATTATCACCAATATTTTGTCTAAGAACCAGGAAAGTAGTCTGGCAGCATGGAGAGGAGGTGAGGCAGAATGTGTGTTTGTTTATTTATTTTAAGATAAGATGTGACAGGTTAGGTTAGCCTGCGGTTTATTTATCATTACTTAAGATGACTGCTTCTTCTCATAATTTGCCACCCAAACGCTGGGTGAATATAACTTCATTGCTGATTCTGTAAGATAGTATTTATTTAATACCTGTATAAACAATCTATATTTGCAACAGAGTATAAGCAATTTTAAGTACTGTAACTTTTAGTACATGTACAGTACGGGTTTGTTCCCATTTGCAAAATCTTTTTTGATCTAAAGAAAGCGAAAGTCATTGTTTTCATGATTTGTCCCACTCTTCACTTTGTAATCGTCGTCATTTCTGAAAAATCATTTATATTTATTTTTAGAACATATTCATTGTCAAGCAGTTAAGGTAAATATACTTGTGATGTAATATTTGAATGAAATACCGGTATTTAGAAATGCTGTGTCGGTTTTCTCTTTTGTTTCAAAATTTAATAAAACAAAGATTGATGTCAAACCGTAATGAACAAAAATTTATGTACAGATATCTATAAATAAACTTTAAAATATGATTACTTTATGTTTTTACTCGTTGTGTGCATACTATTCTATGCATTTGGTTGCTTTTAATGGTTATGATGGCGAGATCTTACTTGGTAACTGTGAATTTTTAATTTCACTGCTGTTGAGTTGGTGCATCTCTATTGTTTATTGTATATTGGTAGTATTTTTCAATAGAAGAATATTACATTTGAGGTCGACTTAATTTTTTGCCGTCATTTGGTCTTGTAACTCGAACTACACAAGTATATGTGATGAAATAAGGACATGGGGGAGAAGGTCTTTTAGGAGGGGGGCAGCAAAGGACGGTTTTAATATTCATGGGTATCTCTGTTGCCTTCTCGTGTATGTTATGTTTAATATATGAGGAGTCCTGGAAATTTCATAGGAAAATAAGTTTATATGAAAATATTTTATTTATATATTATGTTATTATGTTTCATTCTTATTAAAAACACTCTTAATGTGTGTCTCCTGTGAAGAACCGTTGCAATAGAGCTGGAGTTGTTTTGTGTGTGGAAACTATATTGGTATCTGTAAGGTGAGAATGTATAATTTTGTTGTGGGTGTATTTCTCTCTATATATATATATATATATATATATATATATATATATATATATATATATATATATATATATATATATATATATATATATATATATATATATATATATATATATAGTGGTGGTATATGTTATGTTCTATTCTGATCCTACTCTTAATATCCTATAAATTACATTATAATTTTTTTTTTTTTTCTAATTGTATTGTTTCTGTATTGGCGTATTAATGATATTCTTTTATTTAAGGGTTTGATGTATATTTATATCTTTTTATGCAATTTTATTATATTTTTCAGTGTTAAGTGGTTATATTTGGGGGCCTGGGAAGATTAATTTATAGTCTGATGATGTATAAATGTAACTGAGAACCAATTGGGTTGTTATAGTATTACTACTGTATATATATATATATATATATATATATATATATATATATATATATATATATATATATATATTATATATATATATATATATATATATATATATATATATATATATATATATATATATATATATATATATATATATATATATATATATATATATATATATATTTTTTTTTTTTTTTTTTTTTTTTTTTTTTTTTTTTTTTTTTTTTTTTTTTTTTTTTTTTTTTTTTTTTGTTTGTTTTTTGTTTGTTTTTTTGGGTGGGTGACTTTCATTATACTGATTTTTTTTTCCATTACTCTGGGAGTGTCTGGCTCGAGATGCTATTTTTAGATTTGTTCCCTACTGTGGCTGCCTGTTTTAGCTGCAAATTCATACAAATTTCGCCAGAATATGAATTTGTTGTGGATTTCATAATTTGGTGATCATTTTGAATATAAACATCATATTTTGGTATTGTGACTTGCAAATTGTGAGATAAAATTTTTTCTCAAATTAATTATGTGTCTTTTGCAGAATATTGGTTATTTATATTCAAATATTCTTGGTCTTACAGGGAATCAGCAATGTCAATTATATTATTTAACTTTGTTTGAGGTATTTTTATTAAAATTAGTGGTTATCACATCTCATTGGGACGGTTGATGGGGGGGGGAGGAATAAATAAACCATCTGTTACTCTGTGAAAGTTATTGAGTTTTTTTTGTTTGAGAGTATTTGTGTTTGGTCTAAGTTCCATACAAATTACCTGTCCAAATATAATTTACATTGCTGGAATTTTATAATTTGATGATCATTTTGAATATAAACATCATATTTTTGCATTAGACATACAAATTTAGATAAAAAATGTTTCTCAAATTAATATGTTATCTTTTTGTGCAAAATATATGACATTTATATTCAAAATATTCCTTTGGTCTTCATGGAATCCAGCAATGTCAATTTTTATGTATCCTAACTTTAGTTTGAGGCATTATTTACAAAATTCTGTGTTATCCCACACATCTCCTGGGACGGTTGGTGGGGGTGGGGAGGAGGGACTGACCGACCATCTGTTACCTCTGTAAATAATATTATTTTTTTTATTAACTGAAGATATTTGTTTTAGGGCCTATAAAATTCATATACAATGAGCCTGTCTGAATATAATTTACTATTGCTGGAATTCTTGTAATTTGATGATCATTTTGAATATAAACATCATATTTTTGCATTAGACATACAAATTTTAGATAAAATTTTTCTCAATCTATATGTTCTTGTGCAAATATGACATTTATATTCAAAATATTCCTTGGTCTTACAAGGAATCCAGCAATGTCAATTATATTATCCTAACTTTATCTGAGGTATTATTTAAATACCAATGTTAAAAAACTCCTGAAGGAGGATTGGGGGTGGGGAGGGTTGTGGACTGAATTGTGGTTGGAAGAGGGGGGGGGGTTGAGTCCATTATTTGAATGGACTTAACTTGGCGATGTATTCTCTATTTCTCTTAAGTATTAATTGTGTGCATGTACCATCATAAAATTAAGATGTTATTTTTACTACAACATAGTTGGTATGTGTCTTCAAAAAAAGTGGAGTCAGTCGGCCAGTTTCTATTGGAATTAATCCCATATGTTCTGTTGTTCATTTAACGCGATTTCACTTAGCTGGACCCTCTGGGTTCAATTCGACTGCCTTATAGTACAACTGTATATATATATATATATATATATATATATATATATATATATATATATATATATATATATATATATATATATATATATATATATATATATATATATATATATATATATATATATATATATATATATATATATATATATATATATATATATATATATAGTTTTTTTTTGTTTGTTTGTGTGGGTGGTGTTTGGTGGGTGTTTTTGTTTGGGTGGTTGTTTTTTGTTTTTGTTTGGTTTTTTTTGTGGTTTGGTGTTTTTGTTGTTTTGGTTTATATATATATATTTTATATATAGTTTATTTATAATATGTTATATTTTGATATATATATGATATTTATATTATATATTCATGGTCTTGGAATCCGTGTCAATTATAAGTTGTCCTACGGAGTTCCGATTTTATTATTTGTCATTGAAAGGTAAACGTCTGGTATTCTCACATTTATCTGTGGTTTTGTTGGTGGGGGGTTGGGGGGGTGTGACCCATTACACGGTGTGTGAAGTATTTTTTTTTTTTTAAATTTGAT
>NW_024739000.1:0-25502 GCF_018991925.1 Homarus americanus | reverse complement strand
TACACTATCATCTACACTACAACTACACTATCATCTACACAATCATCTACATTAACACTACACTATCATCTACACTATCATCTACACTATCATCTACACTATCATCTACACTACAACTACACTATGATCTACACTACATCAACTACACTACACCTACACAATCATCTACACTATCATCTACACTATCATCTACACTATCATCTACACTACAACTACACTATCATCTACACTATCATCTACACTATCATCTACATTAACACTACACTATCATCTACACTATCATCTATACTATCATTTACACTATCATCTACACTATCATCTACACTATCATCTACACTATCATATACACTATCATCTACACTATCATCTCCATTATCATCTACACTACAACTACACTATCATCTACACTACAACTACACTATCATCTGCACTATCATATACACTATCATCTACACTATCATATACACTATCATCTACACTATCATCTACACTATCATCTACACTACAACTACACTATCATCTACACTATCATCTACACTATCATCTACACTACAACTACACTATCAACTACACTATCATCTACACTACAACTACACTATCATCTACACTATCATCTACACTATCAACTACACTATCATCTACACTACAACTACACTATCATCTACACTACATCAACTACACTATCATCTACACAATCATCTACATTAACACTACACTATCAACTACACTATCTTCTACACTACACATACACTATCCTTTACACTATATGAACTGCACCATCCTCAACATAATATCACACCTTTTCATAAAAAGTACCTCAATTTTTATTTGACCTCTATCCTTACACCAGAATTGATCTCAGTAAATTCTTCAATATGACTTATTTAAAAAAAGTCTTTGTGTCAACTTGGAGGAAGGTACGCCAAGGCTTGTGGGGCAAGACTCGTCGCCATGACCCACCAGCTCCTGTCAAGGTCTCACCTGAAGATCATTCAACTACTCATTATTTCATTGTTTCATGTAAAACAAAGGAAGTAATTTTACATTTTATAATATCTTACGACTATAAGACCGGACATCAACAAATTCTCCAAGCTTACATGGAGGCGAATAAGATAAAATGAAACACAGGGTCAACTGCAAGAACTTTTTATTATATTTTTTTTTATTTTTTATTTCTTCACGGATTATTATTATTATTATTATTATTATTATTATTATTATTATTATTATTATTGTTATTATCATTATTATTATTATTATTTTCAATTCTGTTTTTATTATAAATTTCATTTATAACACCATCAATCATCAATACATATAACACCATCCATCATCACTACATATAACATCACCTACCATCACTACATATAACATCATCCATCATCACTACATATAACACAACCCATCATCACTACATATAACACCACCCATCATCATTATATATAACACCATCCATCATCACTACAGATCGGTAAAGTAGTTTCCGAGATTCTCGCGCGAACACACATGCACACAAACACACACACACACACAGACATACTTCTTTGTTTTATATATATATATAAAGATTATTATTATTATCATTATTATTATTAGTATTATTATTAATAATTTCTTTTAACCTTTTTACAATGTTCAATTAATCTCATCATCTGATCTCACCCACACACTGGTAGTTATGTTAATTTCATCAATATTTCTGGAATGTTATTGTACTCGTGTATAGTTGAACAACTACCACTAAATTGTTTTGTCAACTACTAATTGTATTGCATTTATTTCGTTAATTTTGCCATTTAAACTATTATTTAATTGTGTACTTTTGGTGAGGGGGGGAGGGGGAGAGGCGTGGTTTAGGGGGATATCCAGAGTCCACACAAATTACATTCCCTTGTAAAAAAAATAATCACCTTCTAACAGTGAAATATCCATCACCAATTTCGTTCATCCACCAACATGTATCACCGTGATGACGTAATCCCATGTGAGTTGTGGCATCCGGGAGTAAAAAAGATCAATTCTTTCGATGTATTCTTTCATTTAGGCCATAATTCCATTGAGACTTAACAGAAAGAGGCTACCGACGGAGAGGCTCATCCAGGTGGAAAGTTCATCCCGTTCCCGAGAGAAGCAAGGTTGATTACCCACGACAGGACTACATTATGAGCGACAATAATCAGTTTCCTGTCCCACCAGCACCAGGAAAAGGAATTAACTCTGGTGCTGGCTGGCTGGTGTTGGCTGCCTGGCTGCTGCTGGCTGGTGTTGGCTGCTTCGTCCATTTTCCCGTACAAGAATTCACCTAAGTGTTATAATTATTACCGAATATTCTGATTATAATTCCGTTTAAAATTCCAATATGAGTCATTACTTTTGTGTGAAGTAAAAAAAAAAGAAAAGATAATATCCCAAAACCAGAAAGTGTCCAGCTGCTCCAAGACAAAACTGTGGAGAAACTTACTCTAAAAAGTCATCACTTGGCTGTTTCATTCACTCAGTTGAGAGGAGCGGTGATCAACAGTCTGGATACACCATTTGATTTGAGTTAACTGAATCTCCTGAGTGGTGGCTAGTGGTAGTGGAGCTTTAGGTGTGAAGAAGAGGACTCAATGACGAAGAGGAGGAAAAGGAGGAAGGGTTGGAGGAGGAGAGGCGACACATTGACTCACTTTAATCCTGTGTGTGTGAGTGTGTGTGTGTGTGTGTGAGGACCATCTCTTTAAAAGGAACAGTTGCAATTCCTAACAGACCCAAATTCTAATAGGTTCCAGTCCTAATATGAATTTACAGCAACTGCACATGAATCTTCGTCTGGTTTTCATAGTTCAGAAATCACATAGAATATCGCATATCGTCACTGTCACTATGGGAGTAGAGGTGTTCTATAAGGGTGTCAAGGGGAGGGAAGGGGGAAGGGAAGGGGGAAGGGAAGGGGGAAGAGAAGGGGGAAGAGAAGGGGGGGAGGGGAAGGAAGGGAATCGCAGTGTACCATGGGCTCCACCTTTCATAATGACACCACTCTCTCATTTGTGACACATACCCACCATAAGGACTGTGGATATCTCAAGCTCACAGGTGGATGGTAGCTGGGTATCTCAAGCTCACAGGTGGATGGTAGCTGGGTATCTCAAGCTCACAGGTGGATGGTAGCTGGGTATCTCAAGCTCACAGGTGGATGGTAGCTGGGTATCTCAAGCTCACAGATGGATGGTAGCTGGGTATCTCAAGCTCACAGGTGGATGGTAGCTGGGTATCTCAAGCTCACAGGTGGATGGTAGCTGGGTATCTCAAGCTCACAGGTGGATGGTAGCTGGGTATCTCAAGCTCACAGGTGGATGGTAGCTGGGTATCTCAAGCTCACAGTCGTCTTAATGAGTGAAGAACTGTAGGTAAGAGCAGGTGTCTAATTCTGATGATATCTACTGTCCAGGTGAGAGGAGGTGACGTGGAGGTGACGTGGTACAGGGGTGAGGGGGAAGGGGGTAGGAGGAGGGGGTAGGAGGAGGGGATAGGAGGAGGGGGTAGGAGGAGGGGATAGGAGGAGGGGGATTTTTAAAGTTTCGAGGTTGAGGGTGACGAGGTGTGCTGCTGGAAGGTTAAGTGACGGGCGATAACCACACGACACCCAAAAGAACTCACACACCCCTGAGGCCCTGACGTCTTTATAGTCTTCGAAAATCAAAAATAAACCCCTTGGGTCTCTGTTGTCTCTCTATAACAGATGATAATTTTTGGAACGGGTGACGATAAAGAGTGAGGAATTTTGTGTGTGTGTGTGGGGGGGGGGGTGCTCATGAACGCTAGTAAAGTATACCCTTGTGTGTTGAATAGTTTGCCAAAAAAAATAAAAATAACAATAATATCACAAGCGAGGAAAATATACTGTAAACCACACACACAAGGCTGTTTATATTAGCCATAACAGAGCTTACAAACTTCACGTTGATGTTAGGTTAGGTT
This sequence comes from Homarus americanus, assembly GCF_018991925.1. Taxonomy (NCBI): domain Eukaryota; kingdom Metazoa; phylum Arthropoda; class Malacostraca; order Decapoda; family Nephropidae; genus Homarus; species Homarus americanus. Next base: position 21,539 of record NW_024739000.1, on the reverse strand, counting down.
AGGTTAGGTTAGGTTAGGTTAGGTTAGACTCACTCCATACAGGGGCAGGAGGAGCACAGTTACCTCAAAACCACTCTATTGTACAAACAGTCTGGCGGATCAGTCAACACCGCTAATGTAGATATGTAAACAAAACGTGAATTACCACAACAACTAGTTCTGTGATGGCTGGCCAGAGGGATCCTGTAACTGTGAACGTGTGAAGGCTGGCCAGTAGGATCCTGTAACTGTGAACGTGTGAAGGCTGGCCAGTAGGATCCTGTAGCTGTGAACGTGTGAAGGCTAGCCAGTAGGATCCTGTAACTGTGAACGTGTGAAGGCTGGCCAGCAGGATCCTGTAACTGTGAACGTGTGAAGGCTGGCCAGTAGGATCCTGTAGCTGTGAACGTGTGAAGGCTAGCCAGTAGGATCCTGTAATCAGAACGCGAAGGCCAGTAGGATCCTGTAATCCGTGAACGTGTGAAGGCTGGGCCGTGCAGGATCCTGTAGCTGTGAACGTGAAGGCTAGCCAGTAGGATCCTGTAACTGTGAACGTGTGAAGGCCAGTGAGATCCTGCAGCTGCAAACGCAGCTTGCGCCAGCAGTGATCCTGTAACTGTGAACGTGTGGAGGCCAGCTAGCAGGACCCCGTGCTGTGAACGCGTAAAGGCCAGCCAGCAGTGACCTGCAATCCGTGAACGTGTGGAGGCCAGCTAGCAGGTCCAGGCTGTGAACGTGGAGGGCTAGCTAGTAGGATCCTGTAGCTGTGAACGTGAAGGCTAGCCAGCAGGATCCTGTAACTGTGAAAGGTGAGGGCTAGCTAGCAGGGACCTGCAGCTGTGAACGTGGTGAGGGCTAGCTAGTAGGATCCTGTAGCTGTGAACGTGTAAGGGCTAGATAGTAGATCCGTGAAATGTGAAACGCGTATGGGCTAGCCAGTGTACTCCTAGAAGGAATGTGTGAGGGCTAGCTAGTAGGATCCTGTAGCTGTGAACGTATGAGGGCTAACTAGAAAATCCTGAATAGCTGTGAACGTGTGAGGGCTAACTAGAAAATTCTGAATAGCTGTGAACGTGTGAGGGCTAACTAGAAAATCCTGAATAGCTGTGAACGTGTGAGGGCTAACTAGAAAATCCTGAATAGCTGTGAACGTGTGAGGGCTAACTAGTAAAATCCTGAATAGCAGTGAACGTGTGAGGGCTAGCTAATAGGATGCTGCACCTTAGAACGTGTAAAAACTCTCAATTTTTTTTTGTCCAGTTCACCGGTGGACGACGACTCGACCGTATCCCTCCACACTCACCTGACTCGTGCCTTACCTGCCTACGAAGTGACACTAAGTAACCTATTTTTTTATCTCAACACCAGGTATACGTAGTTGGCCTTCTGGGTTGGCTTTTATGCACGTGGTTAAATGTCATCTTGGTCCATTGTTTACCTGGGTTTACAATATGGCTGCCCATCACCATATCAGCTGTTTTGTGTTTACAGTACCACCTCATTATGTCTATGACTCTTATCGAAGTTTCGGTAAGGTTAGGTTAGGTTAGGTTAGGTTAGGTTAGCATAGGGCACTTAATCTTAAAAGTGAAATACACACACACACACACACACACACACACACTGAGGGGCATTAAACCCATCGTATTAGTCAACAACAATAAGCCAATGGTGTTCCCCTATTTCATGCTCTATTAAATCCTTATTAATCCTTCACTCTGGCCGCTGTCTCGCTATACGCTCCACTTTGATGGCTGTATAACGATACCTTTGACAAGCTGTCCATTTTTCTGGTCACTCACACACCCACCCACAGTCCATGACGATTGTTGATACGTGTGTTCTCTTTATGTTTCCATCACTCTGTAAGCCGAGGGGAGGGTTGGGGGTAGGGGGTAGGGGTAGGGGGTAGGGGGTAGGGGAGTGTTGGTGATGGTGTAAAGTGAATCTATGGTAAGTTTTCAAATTTTATATAAAGAGAGAGAGAGAGAGAGAGAGAGAGAGAGAGAGAGAGAGAGAGAGCTCCTGTCCGCGATTGTCACCTAAAAACATATCCACTTGTGAGCCAGGCGGTAACACCCAGACCAGGACAGTGTGGACCCCGCACTTAACTCATGTCGCACGTTAGCAGGTCCACATCTGCTGCTGGTTGAGAATATGGATAACTGGCAGGGGCGTAAATGTGTGTGTGTGTGTGTGTGTGTGTGTGTCTGTGTCTGTGTACTCGTGTTTCCACCCAAGTGTATACAAAAGAGCATATGTTGTCTACCATGCCTGAAAATATACGCTAACTTCAACACACACACACACACACACACACACACACACACACGAACACCACACCCACTCAGTGTTCCCATGACCACGTGAGGTCCTTCATATCAACACCCGAGGACGAGTTACTGCACCACGTGAACACCACACCACCCGATGTCTCGCATCTTGAATACATACTCTAAGATATGAAAATAACGCAATACTTCATCTCCTGTATTCTAGACCACGTGTGAAGGTGGTCCATCGTGTGTGGCAGGAATAATCACAGATATTTAAACATTTTGGAATCGTGTTTGCTTGTTAAATCACGAAAACCGAATATTTATTTTCAGCAAGCGATCGGCACGACATCCCTTCCCTCCTCTCCTCCCTTGAAGCGACTCAGTTATCATATTCTCATTTAACTTCTTATTTAATCTATATTATGACGCTCACAGCTTTTTTAAATAAAACTTAATCTTGTGTTTTCGTCATTCGTGTGTATATATAACACTTAGATTTTATATAAGGATTTAGGGTGTGTACGTTGACAATGAGCTGAAGTTCTCGGGCCGTTGCGAGAAGAAGGTAAATCAGGCAAATAAATTATTGGGTCTTATAAGAAGGTCGTACAGATATCTAGACGGTCCGTCCCTCGTAACGATCTTCAAGAGTGAAGTGCTTCCCCATCTGGAGTACTGTCACCCCGTCTGGTCCCCGAGATATGCTAAGGACTGTCAGTTGGTTGAAAATGTTCAAAAGAGGGCTACCAGACTGGTGCCTGCACTTCGGCACCTCAGCTACCCTGAGAGATTGGAGCGCCTGAACTTGCCTCGCTTATACTACAGACGGGCAAGGGGTAACCTAATTGAAGTGTATAAGCATCTCAAGGGGCACTACTCAGTCGAGTGTCCTTACTAGGAGCTGGCGGACGCTCTCCCCACAAGGGGTCACAGCTCAAGATTGAAGAAGCCGCAAGTCCAGAAAACTGTGAGGGCAAACTTTTTCGGAGTGAGGGTTGTAAACTCTTGGCACAATTTACCAGAGAGTGTTGTGACGGCACCGAGTGTGAGCTCCTTCAAGACAAGACTTGACCAACACTAGAGCGGGTTCAGGTACATTCAGGAGCCGGTGCATGCCCAGTACTTGCCAACAGTGCGTAACAGAGACGTGACCGATCACCCAAGCGGCTAACGAGCCGATCTTTTGGTGAAGAGGATAAAAGAAAAGGAAAAGTAATCAGAGACGTGAACGATCGCCCAAGCGGCTAACGAGCCGATCAGTGGTGAAGAGGATAAAAAAAGAGAACGTAGTAACTGGTTATGACGGGTGAAGGCCGAAGCGGTGTTGTCATGACCGCCTGTAACGAGAAATTCTTATGAAATATTATGACAAATTTTCCAACTATACTATTTCTACGCTACCCTGGCCCGTAAGCCACGCCCCTCGTGTATGGCTTCAAATAGCTGATTGGTTCATAGAAAATATTCGTGTAGCTGTCCATTTATTCAAACTACTGTAAATGTGTTCACAATTGGTAATCAGACTTATTATCTAAAATAATGTTAAATATTTAGACTATCAAAATGCAAATGATTTCAAGGTATTAGCACTTCTGAGAAAATTATTGAATATTTTTAATATTTTTCATAAAAGGTCGAAGTCATAGATGAAATTCGCTTTCGAATGAAGTCTTTTCATTATTTCTTTTTGTTTGTACCAGAAGAAGAAGAAGAAGAAGAAGAAGAAGAAGAAGAAGAAGAAGAAGAAGAAGAAGAAGAAGAAGAAGAAGAAGAAGAAGAAGAAGAAGAAGAAGAAGAAGAAGAAGAAGAAGAAGAAGAAGAAGAAGAAGAAGAAGAAGAAGGAAGAAGAAGAAGAAGAAGAAGAAGAAGAAGAAGAAGAAGAAGAAGAAGAAGAAGAAGAAGAAGAAGAAGAAGAAGAAGAAGAAGAAGAAGAAGAAGAAGAAGAAGAAGAAGAACCCCTTATAATATTTTGGTGTTAAAGAAATCAATGGAAAATATATGGACCAGAGAGAATTTTTTTTCATGCAAGAAAATAGGTGACGAGGTCGAGTCTCTCTCTCTCTCTCTCTCTCTCTCTCGCTTTTATCGGTAATCCCTGTTCTTACCAAACCCCTCATCTAATCCCTATCTTAATTAAACAAAGTCCTTTCAACTGACATTTCATTCGTAAAAAAGAACAGAACAGTATAAAAATAAATGAAAATGTTGTCTATTATTATTATTATTATTATTATTATTATTATTATTATTATTATTATTATTATTATTATTATTATTAAGTAGTAGTAGTAATAGTAATAGCAAAAGTAATTCAAGTTCTAGTTTACTAATATCCCACTTATCCACACACACACACACACACACACACACACACACACACACACACACACACACACACACACACACACACACACACACACACACACACACACACACACACACACACACACACACACACACACACACACACACACACACACACACACACACACACACCAAGCACAGTGTCTGCCGTACACAAGGTTACACACCACACTACACTGTGTTAATACGACCATCTGGAAGTGTTAAATCATGGGGCTTGTCAGGAGAGCAGCAACACTCTTGACGTATTTTATTGTGTCTGTCTGTAACTCTCTGATCAGTGGTGTCAGTATTGCACAGTTTGCCTACCAGTCTTGCACAGTTTGCCTACCAGTCTTGCACAGTTTGCCTACCAGTCTTGCACAGTTTGCCTACCAGTCTTGCACAGTTTGCCTACCAGTCTTGCACAGTTTGCCTACCAGTCTTGCACAGTTTGTTTACCAGTCTTGCGTAGTGTTGCAGTTTCCTAATCTTGCATTGTTTTAGTTAGGTGTTTCGAGACCTTAAAGTGTTGCAGCCTGTCAGTACTAAACATCACAGTGTTACATTCATCCAATCTCTCTCTCTCAACTTTCACATTTTCTTCCTCTCATCTCACCTGATCTGATTTTCACTTCATGTTATCTGTTTTACCGTTTGCCTTTTGATTCGTTTCTCCCGACACACACACACACACACACACACACACACACACACACACACACACATACATACACACACACACACACACACACACACACACACACACATACATACACCATAATAGGAGATACATATTATAAATGTTAACCAAAAATAAGGAACATATAGTGATCAAAGCCTCGTCATAATATCAATGGCACTTTGAGTTCGTCCATCAAAGGCAGACCGGCCGGAAAAAAATATGCTTTGGCGGCACATTTTTATGGATGACCATAGTACAGTAGATATATATGGAAATTAGTTTGGCTTCATATTTGTAATTCAAGTTGTTGATAATTTTTTCATCTGAATTCGGCCTTTCTAGTCCAATATGGAGTTTTGTGTATCGTTTGAGTGTGTACTGTATATATGTACGTGTATGTATGTGTGTGTGGGTGTATATTTTATATGCAGTTGTGTATTTCGGAGTATGATACAAAGTTACTTCTCTTGACGGTTCATAGCATCAGATTCACAGAAGAAATATACAAAGATTTAGCAAAGGTAGTACACACACACACACACACACACACACACACACACACACACACACTAAAACAAACCAAACACACAAACACAAAAGAAGACAAGCGGTACAACAGAGAGCCAGCGCCCTTATCATAACAATTTATCACCAAACTAACAACAGACAGCTGCCGCCCTTTCCCTCTCTCTCTCTCTCTCTCTCTCTCTCTCTCTCTCTCTCTCTCTCTCTCTACCCCCCTTTCTCCGCCTCTTCCCTCACGGGCGATAATGGCACTGGCCAGCCCATTAATTTATGTCGCCTTGAGTATAATTGCAATATTGACAACCAAGCCTTATGGGCGTTGACTGTGGCCCTCTTTATAGTGTGTGTGTGTGTGTGTGTGTGTGTGTGTGTGTATCCTGGCGTGTCCTACTGTATATATCCTGGCGTTTCCTAATGTATATATCCTAGTGTGTCCTAATGTATGTATCCTGATGTGTCCATATGTATGTATCCTGGTGTGTCCTAATGTAAATGTCATCCTGGTGTGTCCTAATGTATGTATCCTGATGTGTCCTAATGTATGTATCCTGATGTGTCCATATGTATGTATCCTGGTGTGTCCTAATGTATGTATCCTGGTGTGTCCTAATGTAAATATCCTCGTGTGTCCTAATGTATGTATCCTGGTGTGTCCTAATGTATGTATCCTGGTGTGTCCTAATGTAAATATCCTCGTGTGTCCTAATGTATGTATCCTGGTGTGTCCTAGTGTATATATCCTTGTGTGTCCTACTGTATATATCCTGGTGTGTCCTAATGTATGTATCCTCATGTGTCCTTATGTATTTATCCTGGTGTGTCTTAATGTATGTATCTTGGAGTGTCCTATTGTATATATCCTTGTGTGTCCTAATTTATGTATTCTGGAGTGTCCTAACGTGCCCAAACATACCCCAGTAAGTGAACATACTATATATTATATTCTTTGGATCATAATATGTCCTATTTTGATACATTGTATAATATGGCGTGTCCTAATATACCTCAATAACCTGGGCTATATCCTTTTGAATCCTAATACATCCTAACTCGATACTCGTACGACCTAATGATGTATAAACGTGAAACTTGTTATTTAAAACTGGTATAAGTATGTTGTAATGTGATCCTGGGGAGGGGAGGGGTGGGTGAGGTGGGGAGGGGAGGGGGAATAGTCATCCATCATTACCTTCTGCCCCCTTCCCCTTTCCCTCCTAACCCCCACCCAGCACTAACGTTAACAATAGACGCCTTTGTTCCTCGTGTAAGAGTAATTTGTCATTCATTACACTGGCTACACTTTAACATGGTCTTAGGGAAACAGGGCTTTTAAACTGGCTATGAAAAAAAAAACACGTGGAAACTGAGGAGCTGTGAGAGATGCTGGGATTAGACGTGAGAAAGACCGATTGATGATGCTTGGTGAGAGAGAGAGAGAGAGAGAGAGAGAGAGAGAGAGAGAGAGAGAGAGAGAGAGAGCAATTCCTAAACACTTTTCTAACTTCCATCTCCCTCAAGACATGATCGACCTATAAACTTCGCTTATAACTTATATATAAAGACTAAGTTATCCTCTCCCTGACTCTGAATTAATTAAGAGATACATTTAAGTAAAGATTGTGTAGTGATATTGTCTCTCACTCTCGTAGGGTATTATGCTGAAGTTAGGGTTATAATACTGATTTTTTTTAGTATTATGCTCTGATAAGGATCATTATCTCTCAGGATATTCTCAACTATTAGTCTTATTGATGAGATATAATTAAATCATTTAACTAATTATCTAATTTTGCTCTCGGTAACTTAAATTAATTCAGAAGGAAGACTTTGGAGGGATATTGTAAATAGTAAACATTACCTCGACAAGCGGGTGCGACAAATAACACACTGGAATAAAATAGATAATGTACCTAACCTAACCTAACCCAACCCCTTAATTCACCTACTTACTACCTGTACACCCAAGGAGATTCTGTTGTTTGATGAGACCACCTGCAGTATCCTTCACCTTGATCCACACTCGACCTCATTCACATCCTCTATTTCACGCTTTATGCTGGATCATATTACGACCCAAGGATGATGGTCTTGCCGACACACAATGGGAGATGAGACTGTGTTGAGACGGCGAACCCTACAGAGCCAATATGGATATTCTTAGTTCCAGCGGTGAGTTTAGGTGATGGAGATACAGTGTGTGTGTGTGTGTGTGTGTGTGTGTATTATTTGATATTTAACAACCGTAAAGCCATTCTTAGATAAGCTTTGTGTAGTGACGATCTTTCTAGCAATGATTATTTTGTTTCTGAAGACGTTTTGATCAGTGATGATTTGAACACCAGGTTTTTAATTCATACTGAATATTTACCACTTGCCCGTCACTTAAATATTTTGAGTTTTCTGTTTCATAATGTTTAAACACAATCATAAACATAAATTTTGTATATGCAGTGTTTGTCATTACATAATTGCGATCATCAGGAAATAATTTGTTAACGTGATGGGTTTAATTTTTCTTCTAAATAACGTTTTAATTCCTCAAAACAAATGGTACACTCGCCAAACTATTCTGTTGTCTGTTATGTTTTTCAGCCAGTGTTTAATATTTCACAAGTATAAAACATTCCAAAATATTTTCGTGTCCAATGCTTAAATTTTTCACAATTGAACCTCAACTATTTCGCCTTGACTGATAGTTTACACACAGGATTTAGTTTCGATATATATTAAAGACCTATTCGTTTAACATATGGATATAGATAGAACAAGAGTTAAAATATATAGCTATGAATATTTATCTAACTGACCATTTACAAATATCAAATAGAAATAGCAGTGCAGTTACAGGTCTAGGCAGTAGTATAACACTGTATATGTATATTTTCAGTGTCCAGTGACATAACGAAAACGCAGGTGAATAACAGTGCACCCAGAGCTCTCTTTCCTGGTACAAACAACACTAAAACAAATGACAAACAAGATCCAATCAGTTGATAAAATGGAAACAAACAAAAATTATTTTGGGCCCAGTATAACAGTGAACAAAAAAACATCAACATGGTAACAGTAGTCTTTAATATTTCCTCATTTAATTGACAAAAATATTTCAGTCTAGGAATAGTTTGTAAATAATATATCAAAAGTATATATATATTTGTTCTCTTCGTGTGTAAGATAAACTCCTTTGATGGAAATATGTTTTTTGTTAGCATCTTGATCAAAGTTTTAATATTTTGTTCAGTGTGGTGACTAAAACTAAATACTTAATGTGGATAATTATATAGTTTCAATTTTTATTCTCTCCTAGCTAGAGTTTCAGTGCTAATTTAGGTGCCATTTTGGATTAAGTGAGCCCGTGAGAGGCGTTTTTTGGATCACCAGTCAGGGAAAATTTTTTTTTTTTCATACCAAACTTAATTATTTTCAAGGTGTTTAGAGCATGACGAGGTAGAATATAGGTGAGGTCTTATGAGTATAGGTGAGGTCTTATGAGTTTAGGTGAGGCCTTATGCGCTTAGGTGAGGTCTTATGAGTTTAGGTGAGGTCTTTTGAGTTTAGATGAGGTCCTATAAAACCTTGTAAGCTCAACCGGAGAAATTTAATATGCCCGAGAAAATACTGAGATCATAATTTAATTCATAATAATAAAGGTAAAAAGCATTATAAAACATTACTGTATCTGTTTATGATGCTTTCACTTCCTACCCTGGAGGTCTTATTATACTGAACCCTCGTGAAGCATTATTTAACCTTATTTAACCTAATAAAATATTCAACAATAATGGTAAAGATGAGTATAATGAGAAAGTCTTATCATCATCATCATCATCATCATCAATCATCATCATTATCATTGTTACTTTTATTACCATTCTTCTTCTCTTGCTGTGGAGGGGGATTGTTGGCGGAGGGCGGGGGGAGACTCACCCAACACACCCAGCAGGCGCTTCGTAACACCCAACAAGTGACCTTTGGGTGGGGGCAGTTTTCTCTCCAGATCTAGACCAGTGGGCAGTGTTACTCCCCAAAGGTCACCGAGGCAGGAGTGACCTTTGGGGAGTTTTGGGATTATAAATAGTGCTTTTACGCCCTTAACTCATGAGACATAAAGGCAAGCATAAACTTAGCAGGCTTCCCTGTTGGGTGCTGTAAACGCTTCTGCGCTTCACCTTACACAAGGATGTAGGGGGGTGCCCAATAAAAAAAAAAGAGTTGTAGAAGGTGGTGGTGGAGGTGGTAGGTTAGTGAAGTCCTGGGTGGTGGTGGTTTGTTGATGAGGGTCTGTTTTTTTATTTTTTTTTGGTTTGTTTGACTGTTTGTATGTATGTATGTTTGTTTGTTTTATAGTTTGTTATATTGTTCGTTTGTTTGTTTTATTGTTTGATTGTTTGTATTGTTTGTTTGATTGTTTGTATGTATGTTTGTTTGTTTGTTTTATTCTTTGTCTGTTTGTTTTATTGCTTGTGTTTGTTTTTTGGAATGATATTTTTGGTGTCATTTTTGTTTGTGTTGTGTTTTTGCTTGTTTGTTTGTGATGTGTTGTTTGTTAGTGATTGGTGAGAGAGAGAGAGAGAGAGAGAGAGAGAGAGAGAGAGAGAGAGAGAGAGAGAGAGAGAGAGAGAGAGAGAGAGAGTATCAACACAATTTCCATACCATATATTTACCAACAACTTTGTCATAACGTAACAGTGAGCCAGGGACTCTCTCTCTCTCTCTCTCTCTCTCTCATGATAAAAAACTGATCGACTTGTACCTGTGGTTCTTGTTTGTGTTTTAATTGTTAATTTAATACAACTTTTTATCTTATTTCTAATTTCTACTGTTGTTCCAGCCACATGTTGTATTGTTAATAATAATAATAATAATACGGTAATAATAATAATAAAAATAATGATGATAATAATAATTGAGACGATAATTATTAAAATATGGAGGCAGGAGGAGGAAGAGGGAAGGAATGATGATAGTTGAGAAGATGACAATAGTAGTGATAATGCTGGTTGTGGTAGTGATGGTAATATTATACACGTAACAATAATGGTTGCCCTTCGTGTACGAGGATGGGCGGCCCTAGGGTCACCTAGGCGTGAATTTGTTTAAGGTGTTAGAATCTGTCGCCAACACCGCAACCACACCCTAAGTTAACGAGTTGTATGACCCAGTTTCAAGGAATAATCCGAGAAGACCGGACAACTCGCCAACTGCACTGGCTAACCATTATTCCAGAATAAGATCCGCAAATCGATTAACATCCAGGTTCCCAATTACTGGTAAATAGAAAGCTAAATGGCGTAAAAAAAAAAACCTGCTCATAGTTTCACTCTGTCCGAGAATTGAACACAGTTGCACTCGCTTGCAAGGCAAGTATGTTGACTATTACACCACAGGTTGCCAAAATCACGTTTAGTAAACAAAAAGTTTTTTTTTTTTCTAGTGCCGGTCAAGTCCCGACCAGAGGTTAGCTAGTCCCCCGGACAACTGTTTCGGAGCTTGGCAAGCACGTCGTATTGGTATTATCATCTCGACTTAGTTATATGTTACAAAGTCTCTTGTGAGTTTTTCAATGTTTTTTTTATAATATTTACTTATTTTTAGCTAAATGTTAACAAATAAATGACTTAAATAATACTGAAACAAACAAATAAAAGCAGAACTCCACCTAATATATACTGTATGTTACACTCAATAGGGATAATTGGCCATCAGTGATAACTTCTATATATTAATCTTTTCTGGATAGTTTTGACTGGCCATAAACGATCCTGTAGAGCATAAATATACATATAAATGAATACCTTGATAGAAAATGTAACCTAACCTAACCTAACCTGTCCTACTTACAGTATAATTTAACCACCATATGACAGTAAACGACGTTTTAACTGGAACACTAAATTTTACCAAAAACGACTTAATCTTGACATCGCACACGAGGTCTGTTCGAGGTCTGTTCTGATTCTTTTCATCTTCAATCAACCCGGGAATTGGCTGTTATAAATCTATGCTGTCAATGCCCCTGTGACCTCTTGTGGGCGTCTTTCTGTGATCAACACACAACTTGATGATGGTAGATGGTGCCAGTTGACTATGTGGTGTTGAGATTCTGGTGGAGACGAAGTGCGTGGCGAAGACTGTTGTAAAATTATTCATAAGGGAGACTTAAATAAATAAATAAAGACAGAAAGAATAAAAAATAAATAAAGAAATAAAAATGCGGTATTTGTATAATCGTGTGTGTGTGTGTGTGTGTGTGTGTGTGTGTGTGTGTGTGTGTGTGTGTTAGAGAATAGTTGGTAGTTTTATCAGTCGTAGTTTGTATCAAATGTTGAGTGTCGTTGTAGTGGCTTAACACAGTATTGTCCCGTGATGGTCGGGCCTCGTGTGGTCGTTACCAGCCTCTACTCAACACTAATACCTTTACTGTTTCTTTTTTATTCATATTCACCACAAGTGTGAGTTGTTGTTATTGTTTTTTCAGGTAAAAATTGACAAAACTTTAATATTCAGACCAATAACATCATTTCAAACTTGCACTACGTTTATTTATTTTTATTTCGGTTCCAAAATATCCGACAACTGCTCAACCACATCACAAAATCATTTCGAGTTCTTTGTAGCGCTCGAGTTTTATCGCATATCAGAATGACAGATAACCGCTATAATCATACCATAAATTGTACTAAAACTCCCATAGTGCTTGATTTGTGTCTCAGTTGAAAATGGCCGACAATAAGTATAATCACACACAAAAAGTCTACTGATGGAGAGTTCGTTTTTATCTCTTTTCAAAATGACCGCCACCTGAAATACAAAACACACACTTACATAATCCTTCGTATATTACCTTCACCAAATTTTTGCTTTCCTGATTAAGTGAAATCCCATAGAGGAGTTTACACTGCACTGATAAAGGTACACACGGAAATTTTACGGTAATTCCACTCCTTCCCTCCTTCTCTCTCCCCCTTTTTTTTTCATTCTCTTCCTCTCTTCTTTTTTTTCACAACCTCCTTCCTTCCTTCCTTCCCTCCCTCCCTCCTTCCCTCCCTTTCTAGTCTCTCCCTCCCCTCCCTTTCTAGTCTCTCCCTCCCCTTCCTTTCTCTCCCTCCCTGGAGTTGTGTGACCATCCCCCGCGGAAAAGTGGCAAGGCCGAGTTCAGTTCGCGTCTGGCCAAAGTTTTGAGGGACGTTATAGGGCGTGGATGGGCGGTCTGTTGTGTTGTGTTTTGTCGTATATTTTGGCGGCGACTTTTTTCCTATCTCTTTTATATTTCTCTCTTAATCTGTATATTCTTTATTTTCTTTTTTCTTTTGTCATTCATTGTTTTATTCGTTTATTTTTCTCGCTTCGGGTTTTTCCTTTCTTTTATCCATTTTTTTCTTTTCCTTTCTCTCGTTTTTTTCTTAATTTTTCTTTTTATTTTCTCGTTCGTTATTTAATTTTTGTTCTTTTTCCTTTTGTATTCTCCCTCTCGTCCTCTGTCCATTATTTTCTTTTATATTTCGTTCCTTTTCATATTTTCTTTCGTTTTCCTGTTCCCTTTCTCATTCGTTCTTTATTCATTATTCATTTTCATTTCTTTCTGTATTTCTCCATCTTTCCTTCTTGTGTTTTCTCATTATCGATTTTTTTTCTTTTTCTTTCTTTTCAAAAGTTTTTTCTCATTGGTGAAAGTCTATCCAGAAGGTCCACTTATCGCCTATTTGTTGACTGGTTAACTGGACCCCAGTCGTAATAGTCCCTAGTACTAATGGGTCCCAACTCTAATGGGTCCCAGTAATAATGAGCCCCAACTCTAATAGGTCCCAGTATTAGTGAGCCCCAACTCGAATGGGTCCCAGTATAAATGGGTCCCATCTCTAATGGGGCCCAGTATAAATGAGCCCCATCTCTAATGGGTCCCAGTATTAATGAGCCCCATCTCTAATGGGTCCTAGCATTAATGGGCCCCAACTCTAATGGGACCCAGTATTAATGGGCCCCAACTCTAATGGGTCCCAGTATTAATGAGCCCCATCTCTAATGGGTCCCTGTATTAATGGGCCCCAACTCTAATGGGACCCAGTATTAATGGGCCCCAACTCTAATGGGACCCAGTATTAATGGGCTCCAACTCTAATGGGTCCCAGTATTAATGGGCCCCAACTCTAATGGGACCCAGTATTAATGGGCCCCAACTCTAATGGGTCCCAGTATTAATGGGCCCCAACTCTAATGGGTCTTAGTTCTGATGGATTTCATTTCTAAATGGACCCTAGCCAGATAGGCCCCAACTAAGCCTTAACCTAACTTAACCTCTGGTATCGATCCTCAGGTTAGGTTAGGTTAGGGACTTTTTGGTCTGGAACCCATTAGAAGTGGTATTTACTAGGACTGATGCCTCTTAGAACTGGAACGGTATTGTGATTGGGTCCCATTACGTACAAGTGAGGGCCGAGGCCCAGGATTAGTGAGGCCTCTTATAACTGGGGGTCCATTATAACTGGGGCCCGTTATAAATGAGGCCCATTAGAACAGAGACCTATCATTATAACTGGGGGTTATTACAACTGGGGAATCACTATAACTGAGACTCATTATCACTTGATACCCATTAGAACTAAGACCTAGTAGAACTGGAACTCATTAGACTTGCAGGCTCCTCGTGTAAACAAAGTGAAAAACACTGACTGAGGGCGGGGGTGAGGTCGTGTTGGACCCGGTAACACCTCTCCGGGCGTGTTGGTCTTGTGATTAATTTACGAGTCTACCCTGAGCCTGAAGGTTGTAAGTGTGGTCCTCTGTTGACACGTGTCACTTCATTCCTGCACTCTGCTACATGAGTTCTTCTTTTGTTTGTTAGAATGTGATGCCAGGCTTGGGTTTATGTCATGGCTGTGAGGTTTGGTTTCGTCATTAATGTTATCGTAAGGCTTGTTGTAAACGTCATGTCAGGTTTCTATTACTTATATTAATTTGAAGTCAGTCAAGTCAATGCAATCTCAGACTTTTCGACAGTCGTTTTCTCGTTTAGCAAATTAATGGGATCAGTTTTACAGTTGTTTAAGCCTCTTGAGAACGTTGGCTTAATCCTTAATCCTCTGAATACAATGGCTTACTCCCTTGATCACGTTGTTATAACCCTTTCTATATGATGACCTGTTCCTGAGTACAGTGACTTAACCACCTAAGTACAGTGTCTACGTACCCACAAGAATAGGTCATCTCATTCAAAGGGTTAAGTCATCGTACTCAAGCGGTTAAGGTACCTTACTCGGTTGATTTACTGTACTCAGAGGCTGGTATTGTACTCAACTGGTGATATACCTAACCCACTGGTCTATTTCAAGGGGTAAATATATCTTGCTCATTGTGTTAAATAATCGTACTCTATAGGGGGGGTCTGGGTTAATTCATTGTACTCACGGGGGTTGGCATCGTACTCAGAGGGTTAAGTTAGGAAACAATAATGCCAAGTCCCCACGTCATTGATTCTTCACGCTACCCGGTGTGGAAAATACAATTACTGTACCATGGTCAAGCTTTACGCTTTGTCTCCACATGTAAAGATATTTTTCCACTTGTTGTCTTCGTCTCTGTACTAAGACTTAATTCTGTTTGCTCGTTATAGTCCTGGATTTATGTGGCCTCGGCTCTGAAGTCTTGAGGGAAATTCTTCTCAATCGTGATGTAATAAGTTGTGGTTCCCCGGAGAGATACAAAGTCTGGCAGGATTGATAAAGGCAGCTTGAAAATCCTTGGAGTGGAGAGCCTTGATTGCCAACCCTAAGGCATGATTGATTGATTGAATAAGCTTTGAGTTTGTGACTCAGAGCTTCGTATATTTCTTCAAATTTATTTTTTCACAAATGCAAATGAGATGAACTCCTCCTCGTGGTCACAGGTGTAAAATTAAGATAATCGTGAGATATTACTGTTCACAGGGATGAGTCCTCGGAAAGATCTATATTATCTCAGGATATAATACTCGTTGAATCCACTTATTTAAGGCTTATCATAGACCTTCAAATTATATTTCTTCTCTGATAACGAAGTTGTCTGGATTCTTGTGGTCGTAGGGAAGAATTGCCAATAAAAAAATTCTTTATAAAAATTTTGATCTCAGATCCCATCATTTCAAGGGATTATAATTTAGCTTCAAATTGAGACTCGTTCTCTGCCAACCAGTTGGTGGTCGCAAGTGTCGTGGCCGCTGGACGACGACGGATTCTGTGGGAGAGGTTTCTTTTTTGCATATATGATACTGGAACCCTACAGTACACTAAAAGGCTCCGAATTTAGTTTCGGATTGTAGATGAAGATTTTTACATATAAGTGGTCTGTTCCGGTTATGAAATTTGTCAAATAGTTATGTAACAATGTCTCAACGGATATGTGAAAAGGTGTATTAAGTAAAGACACTAGTATTTGAGTTAAGTGAGTCACCAGATCACAATAGAAGTTGGTTGATAAAGTGGTGTGAGATAAATTAAGTGAGGCTTGTGTTAAAATTGATGACAAATTTGTATTATGTGAAGGTTATATTAGCTAAATAAAAGGTGGATATATCTTATAGTAGAAGGAAATTTGGAGTTTTCATATGCTAATTACTCAAGTATACTCAAGTTTGGATGTAGGGAATAATATGTATGTACAGGTATGTATTAATTGCAAGACTTAACAAACACCAAGGTAAATTATTGGTTGCAGACATAGTGACGGTTGTCTCTCTCTCTCTCTCACTCACACACACACACACACACACACGCACACGCACACACACACACACACACACACTATTCCAACCTTATGAATCCTAACAGTACCTTCAGTTTTTCACCTCCAGATTACAGAACAAAACTCTGCCTAACAAAAGCTTCATTATCATCATCAGCACACACACAGCGTCACCACACCTTGCAATATCACAACACAAGGCGAATGCAGAAAAAAACAATGGTAAATATACCCTCTTTTCTTATTATTCTAATCTTGACGATTAAATCTCTATCATTAAGTCCAGAGTCTAGCAATGTTCCATGTTGTTGCCCGCACCTGCTGTAGAGTGAGTCATTGTTAGTATGGGAAGGACCGTGTCTCGGGCCTTGTGTCTGTTGTGTGTGTTTTTTTTTCAGTACTGAAATCAGATGCTGGGATGACGGTAACCCCTCATGTCCGGTTACTCCATTAAGGTACTTTAGTTAATTAGTGTTTCACCTGGAGACCTTTACCTATTAGGGTTGTATGGATGACTTGATGTTTGACGTGACATAATAGGATTTCAGTATTAAGTTTAGACAAGAGATGAGATAATTTTCAGTTTATTATGTTGGTATGCAAATAAGTCTAAAAGGTTAAATGAATCACTTGCAGATTAGCAACCCACCATATTTTACCTGATGATTAAACACCTTAACGTTATCTAGGGGAGAAGTGTATCTTTCATCCCATCCCGACTCTGGTGTGGAGGTGAGTTGGGGGAGAGGGGAGAAGAGGAGGGGGCAGAGAGAGTGTCAGATGGGGGGGTGTCAGAGTTAAGTTGGACCGTTTGGTGGTCTGCCAAGGGACTATCATGTGAGTGGTCAGGTGGAATTTAATTTTGGATGTCGTGTAGGTTGGTGTCGGGGGTAGGAGACAGGTGGACTTTCATATGAGAAGTCAAGGTGGTTAGATAGGCTGCCATGTAGGGTCGGAGGGGGAGGTGTGACTGTTCTCAGTCTCATAGTGTGCTGCTTTCACTACAGAACCATGGCTAACGTGTAGGGTCGGAGGGGGAGGTGTGACTGTACTCAGTCTCATAGTGTGCTGCTTTCACTAAAGAACCATGGCTAACGTGTAGGGTTGGAGGGGGAGGAGTGACTGTTCTCAGTCTCATAGTGTGCTGCTTTCACTACAGAACCATGGCTAACGTGTAGGGTCGGAGGGGGAGGTGTGACTGTTCTCAGTCTCATAGTGTGCTGCTTTCACTACAGAACCATGGCTAACGTAACACCGTCGCTTGAAGGATAAGGCTAGCGATCTTGCCCAGGTCGTGTTCTTAGCTGTCTGAGTTTTATCATCTCCTTTGTTTTAATTTTTCCTTCTTCATGTTACCTGAACTTTGGGATTTATTCCAGGATTAATTTATAACCAAATTTTGTATATAGTTGATACCTGATACGAAATTGGTTCATGAAGATTTACGCCATCACATATGAGAGTAAATGGTCAAAACGTGATTATTTTCTTAACAGACATACTTGCTGGTGCACACATTTAGGGACATCACGTGTATATCTGCCGTTCATACCAAGGATGTTCACTGAAGTTCAGTGTTATAGCGTGAACAGTATTTTGAATGATCTAAGTACAATTTTCTTAAGTGTACAGACACGAGTATATTTTCAGAGCAATTTTTCTCGCTCGTTCTAAACTCCGTCCCTATTATCACCCGGTCCTTCTACCACAAATCCTACGTCACACATTTTATTATTATACATCATCCCATGTCATTTCCAAGTTTATTCTCATGGTCACTCGGTCATCACTGATTTTTTTCCATTTCATATCTTCACACTACCTTTTATTGGTCCCTCAGGGTAACATAATTATCTCCACTCTACTTCCCCAGTGCTGCCTCCGTTCCACCTTCCCGTTGATGCCTCCTTTCCACCACCCCACTGGTGCCTCCACTCCACCTCCCCACTGGTGCCTCCACTCCACCTCCCCACTGGTGCCTCCACTCCACCTCCCCACTGGTGCCTCCACTCCACTTTCCCACTGGTGCCTCCACTCCACCTCCCCACTCCACCTCTCCACTCTACTTCCCCAGTGCTGCCTCCGTTCCACCTTCCCGTTGATGCCTCCTTTCCACCTCCTCACTGGTGCCTCCACTCCACATCCCCACTGGTGCCTCCACTCCACCTCCCCACTGGTGCCTCCACTCCACCTCCCCACTGGTGCCTCCACTCCACTTTCCCACTGGTGCCTCCACTCCACCTCCCCACTCCACCTCTCCACTCCACCTCCCCACTTCACCTCCATGCTTCTCTCCCCTGGCACTCTTACCTTCTCGTATTCGTGCTCGACGCTCCCCATTACTCTTCTTCTACAACTCCTCTTGTCTCTCAGGTTCCCTCCCTCCCTTCCCTCTTCCCTCCCCTCCCCTCCCACGCATTTCAGCATCTACCCTCCCTTCCCTCCATCTATTCCTTCTATAAACCCCTGTAGTTCCTTCACCCCGTCCCTCGTTCCATTCACTCCCTCTTTAATCACCTCCCTCCTTCACCCCTCCTTCCTTTCATCCATTCCTCTGCCCCTTATGCTTTCCTTTGCTCCTTACGCTTTCCTTTGCTCCTTACATCGTCTCTCTCTCTACCTCTTGACATTTACTCTACTCTTACAACCCTCCCCTCTTTCCTCCTTCCTTCCTTCCTCCCATTCTTCCTCCCTTCCTTACCTTCTTCCTTCTTTCCTCCTCTTTTCCCTCCTTCCTTTCTTCCTTCCTTCCTCTTGCATCTCCTCTCTCTCTCTATCCCCCCATCTCTCCTTACCCCCCTTTCTTACACCCCATGCACCTCCCTACACCCGTCACGGCTACACACCCCTGCCACACCAATACACCTGCTGGTCGGCAAGTGTCAACACTCCCACACCCTTTACAGTAAACACACACACCATCGCCACATACCTAAACGTTCTCACTGTATATTTTAATTTATATTTTCCTTTATATGATTGAAAATTTGCATTAAAATATCTTGGGTAAATAAACTTTTGTCTGTCTGTCTGTCTGTTTGTCGTAGTTTACCGGGAGGGACAAAATCAGTAGATGATTTTGTCTGAAAGTATTCGTGAACTTTGGCAATTAATTCATGAAAATATGTTCATTATCTCTTCCTCCCTCTCTTGTTTTGTTCAGCTGACTCTCTCTCTCTTGTTGCTTTAATTCACGGCTGTAACTAAACCAACAGGCTTGTATATGGCGTACATATATACAGAGATATATCTTTATTACTGAGGCGTGTCAGTACACACGTATATTTTTATCTAAACACACACACACACACACACACACACACACACACATCTTTATAGGAGGAGCGTGTAAACAGTAAGATATAGTGGTCCCTCCCAGGTTAACGTTGTCTACTTCTAATACTCCTCACTGGAGCTGTTGTAGAGACAAGCTATCATCATAAAGTATCGCTGGCACAGTTTGGAGGCTTAATATAATATTTTTTTTTCCCGTTTGTGTTTTATGATCTAGAATCTGTGTGTGTGTGTTTAGTTATCGTAATATTGTTTTTGTTGTGTATTGTGGACGAACGCACAAGCGAACATAAATTTAGCTTTATATTCTACGTAGATTTCATTTATCCTGAAGAGCGAGGGTCAGAGACAACCTCCCTTGGGTGTCATTGTATTGGTTGAAGCTTTGTTTCTGACTCTATACCCAGTGCTTGTCCCATTGTCTCACAGCATCGACTGTTGGGTAAAGAACGGTGTCCATAACTTGTTAAATCTCGACATGTTTGATCCTCGTTAATATTAAAGGTTAAATACAATGCTATTTTGTTTTCGTTAGTAGTATAAGTATAGATTTTTTATCGTCCGTCATAACTCTCAGTTTGTACGAGTATACTTTTGACACTGGCTTGCTGGAACATGCTCGTCAACCTTTAATCAGCTCTGTAATATCTCATTTGATGTTTAGTACCGTTCCGATAGGTATGCAGCGACTGAGTTTGTTACAGTACTCGTCACCTGCAGTAAGGATCATTGCTTCGATCCTAGAGCACTCTCAGTCCACCCGGTAGCAAATGGGGACCTAAATCTACAGTTGGAGAAGTGAAGGTTATTGAGTACAGTGCCGGTCATCCTGCCTCCTAATGGGTAGTTAAAGCCCATGAGACCTCTTTCACTTTTATAGTTTCGATCAGGCGCGTATAGAAAGTTTTGGTTGCTGGCTGTAGGTGTCTGTACTGCACACTGTAAACATTGATCATCCAGCAACACAGAACAGGGCATTATGTTAGTGAGGTCCATGACTATGTTTATTTCCTGAAGTTACTGTGTATTTATCTTGCGTCTGTATTACATAAAAGAAAAAATATCTGTACAAGGCCAGGGATTTGTCTAGCTTTAATATAGTGTATACTGTTGAATACAAGGTGAAAAATTAATAATGATACTGATAATAATAATAATAATAATATAATAATGATACTAATATAATAATGATAATAATCATATATAAATGATTGTGAAAGTTACATTTATTGTTAGTTTTGTTAGTATCGTTATTACCTCAGAAAATGTAAATTATTAAAAAAAAAATATTGATGTCGTCTCTGATAACCAACACGTCTGTAAGTAACTCTGAGTTATAAAGCCTAGAGGAGTTATGCGGTGTGGCCATTAAATGTTTTTTGTTTTTGTTTTATTACTATTGGATATATTAGCTGAAGACCTGAGTTTGGACAAGGGGTTCGAGCCTGTATTGTGGACTGAAGTGTGAATAAACAACACATTCCACGTTATTATCAACATCATCTACCCCTGTCAGGTGTTGCTGCCAGCACAGGGGGCAGGGGGTAATGTAAGATTGTTTACAATGAGGCAGACACACCTGACAGTGAGGTGGTGAAAAAAGACACTTTAGTGTAAACTGTGTAATACTGAGAGTAAACATTTGCTTTGTCTTAAAGCTCTCACTACGTGAACTTTGGCGTAACTTTATATCGCTACCAAAAATGCCACAGCTTGAC
>NW_024738999.1:0-24099 GCF_018991925.1 Homarus americanus | reverse complement strand
CATTACTAGGAGTCCACCAGACATTCTTCGTTCTTCTGCACCACTACCACCATCACCACCACACACTGTGAGAGACGCCATTACACCAATTCTAACTTTTCTGTCCCTATATCTATCTATCTCCCTTTTATACTTTTCTCTCCCTCTCTCTTATCTCTCGCTTCCTACTACTCACCACATGAAGGCGGCACCAGGTGTGAGATTGCATCATTTGCTACAGGTAACCTTTTCCCCTCCAGTTAAGAACCAATTTCATCGTCAACTTGAGGAAGACCACCTCACTCCTGCGGTGACCCGTCTTAACACACGATTTGATGGTCGTACTGCAGCACCGATTCTGGGAGTGTCTACACACACACACATACACACGCGCGCGCGCGAGAGAGAGAGAACAATAGCTTTCTTTGTTTTCGAGGAGTCAAATTGGTTTGTCGATTAGGGACGATCATGTAGATAATCATGTAAATTAATATTTGAATGTGATCATACCTAACCTAACCTAGCCTAACCTAACCTAACCTAGCCTAACCTAACCTAAGTACCATTTGGTTATGATAGTAAACGACGCGTTATTTGTAAAGTGAGCAACTGGCTCCAGGTAAAGTGTGTTAAAGGCTACCGCACCTGACGTAATCATGTCTGAGCTGATGATGTTAGATCGGCCGAGCATTTTTACTTTGTTTCCAATTATCGTTTTCATGAAAGAATTTCATTAACACATCATCACTGTTATAAGTTCTTTCGTTAAGATTTATTCCTGAGTGGTAGTGGCAATTGGTGAAGGTGGTTTTAGGTGCTAGTGGTGAGAAGTGGGTGGTGGTGGTGGTAGAATAGGGTGATTGTGGTGATAGGTGGTGGTGATGATAAGATAGGGTTGTTTTGATGGCAGGTGGTAGTGGTGGTGATACGTGGTGGTGGTGATGTTGGTAGAATAGGGTGATTGTGGTGATAGGTGGTGGTGATGATAAGATAGGGTTGTTTTGATGGCAGGTGGTAGTGGTGGTGATACGTGGTGGTGGTGATGTTGGTAGAATAGGGTGATTGTGGTGATAGGTGGTGGTGATGATAGGATAGGGTTGTTTTGATGGCAGGTGGTAGTGGTGGTGATACGTGGTAGTGGTGGTGGTGGTAGTGGTGGTAGGTGGAATGAAGGAGAAGTAAAGGGTGAAGAAGAATGAAAGTGGAAGCAAATATCAGGAAAGAAGAAGAAGGATAACAAAAACAGGAGGATAAAGATTGAGAAGATAAGTGTAGGGGAGAAATGAAAGAAAAACCGAGCAGATAAGACAAATGAAGGAAGTGGTTGATGGGGTGATAAAGATGTGAGAGGAAGAGACGAAGATAAAGGAGGAAAACTGAATGGACAGACAAAAAAGTGAAGTGAATATATTCGGAGAGAGAGAGAGAGAGAGAGAGAGAGAGAGCTTTTGAACAGTGAGAGATAGTTGGGATGCAGAGTGTAAGATATCACGGGAAGTATCAGGGAAAGATTAGATCAGGGTACGAACGAATATATTGAGACTATACCAGGAACTGAAACTGATGAAATAAAAGTGCATAAAAACAGCTTGTTTATGAAGCTTCTGACTCAAAAGTTCACAGATTCAATCTCCATATTACTTTAGATCAGTTCCAGGAACTTTTGTCCGCGACTGTACTGGCATGTCTATAAAAATTCTTAAATTTTTACAGAATTAACTTTGAAGGTTTCCTGTGTCTGAGAATTTCGTTCAAATGTTGTATGTCTGTTAGTGACGAGCTTCATGTATACACAACTAAGAAGTATCTATGGATGGGTCGGATGAATTACAAAATGAACACTGCGACTCTTGTTGTCTCGGTAACGTTGTCAAAAACCTTCGTCCGCTGTGTCATAATGTCTAACACAAAATTGTAAAGACACTACACCTATAATATTCCTTCAAAAACTCTCTCTATTTCCACCCCCATCTATCCACCCCTCTCTCTCTCCCTGCTCTTAAAACATGCTATACAGGTATGGGTAAATGTGTGAAAATCCGTCTTATCTTCCAGTAATTTCAGCCTAAATGAACACAGCCTAATAAATCCACCATTGCAGTAAGGATTATCTACAATTCTCTCTCTCTCTCTCTCTCTCTCTCTCTCTCTCTCTCTCTCTCTCTCGTGTCCAAAGTACAGGGGCAGCAGCTAGTGTAAAACTTGACAGACAGAAAGACAGGCAGACAGACGGACAAAGAGAGAAGCTTAGTACACGTGCTATGAGAAATACTTTGTTACAACCTCAGTAATAAAAATTCACCAAATTGCTCCTACATAAAGTAATATGTGTATGTGCATATGAAATGTTTTTACTGTCAAATTATAATTAGTGTGTCGGTACTGAGGCTGGTGGCAGGATCTAATTCGCTCATATATATATATATATATATATATATATATATATATATATATATATATATATATATATATATATATATATATATATATATATATATATATTAAATTCCTCCGTGACATCTAATAGGTTAGGTTATGCTAGGTTTAACGCTTTGTTTATTGTCACCTTCATTTCGTGTTTTTTTTCTTCAAATATTTCCTGTTTTGGGTAATCAATTAGTGTAGGTTCAGGTGAGGTAGAGGTTACCTGTGGACAGTGATGTGTTTGTTGTCGTTACTTACTACTACCATAAGCACCACCATTAGTTACCACCACTACCTCCTACTACCAGCCACACCACCATTACCATCACCACCATCACAAACATTACCACATCCTTCTACTACCCCCCACCCCACCACTTACTACCACCATCCCCTACCATCACCACCATATTGAACCACTAACACCACCAGCGTCATTGACACCACTAACATCACTAATACATGAATTTATCCACAAATATCCACACACGTCCGCACTACCATAAGAACAAACGCACTCATAAATATCAGTACAACACTCACACACACACACACACACACACGTATACACCAAAATACATACACAGACATACTCATATATACAGCAGGTAATGAGACTTATTTTCCCATATATCTGGTAAATTTACATGTTGGTATTTTCTGAACAATTTACATATAATACTTACCATTAGTCGCTGCCTCGCCCACCGAAGGCCTCCAGACAGTTGTGTGTGTGTGTGTTTGAGCGAGAGAGCAGAACATCCATCCATACAGCATTTCACAGGATCACAGAAGCAATTTTACCTGACCAACCCTGACTAACAACTCCTTCACTGTGGATGTAGGTTAGGTTAGGTTAAGTTAGGTTTGAGTTAGACTAAATTAAAAGCTAAGTTAAGTTATTTTGAGTCGGTGTCGAAGGCTTAGTTGGTCACTTAAAATGCATTCTCAAATAATGGATGACTTATCGGTTAGCTTAAATCCCCTCCCCTCGCATACACTACCGGGGTCATTTTCTTAATGGTGCAGACGATGGATGAGAGCCAATGAGGATTTTACTGAGTCCTCTGTGAGCCCTTGAGTGATGCACGTCCTGTTTCTCTGATGCAGTAGTGGAAAATTATGCTTCTTTCTTTCTTTCTTTCTTTCTTATCCAGGCTGACTCTCTCTCCCTCCCCTCTTCCGGTAACATTAGATCAATATGCAATTATATCATGAATATAGCGGCAGCCTCCTGAGAGAGAGAGAGGCGTACGGTATTATAGACATTCTTTAACAGAAGATGAAGTGTTATTTTTTTCTACAGGACAGACAACACATCATGAGACACAGGACAAGCTTAAGAGATTACTGTCGACTCTTGTGATAACAGCTGCGTGTATCCAGCCCTCTCAGGTCGTGGTACTGTTTTTGTTCCAGTGTGATGATGTTCTTGTTCCAGTGGTGATGCTGTTCTTGTTCCAGTGGTGATGCTGTTCTTGTTCCAGTGGTGATGCTGTTCTTGTTCCAGTGGTGATACTGTTCTTGTTCCAGTAGTGATGTTGTCGTTGTTGTTCCAGTGGTGATGTTGTTGTTCCAGTGGCGATGCTGTTCTTGTTCCAGTGGTGATGCTGTTCTTGTTCCAATGGTGATGCTGTTCTTGTTCCAGTGGTGATGTTGTTGTTGTTCCAGTGTTAATGTTGTTGTTGTTCCAGAGGTGATAAAGACTTCATTATGTTATCAGTACAAGATAATTCAGCATCTCATAAGTCATGATCACCATCCTTCACCATCCTTCACTACACTTTATCTTTATCCACCTCCTCACCTCTCACCAACCCTCACCATTCTCATCTACCTTTCACCATCAGGCCTCATAGCCTTACAGCGTTACAGATTAATACATAATACCATCAGGTACTCTTTATATTTCAAGTCTCAAAAGAAATATTCACGTTTTAAAAGATATTAATCATTATAAGTTTGTGTGTAATGCAAGAGTTCCACCGCTAAGGCTGCATGTGAGGCATTTGCATTATTTCCAATATTCTTCTCTATTCTTTACTGTTTTAATAATGTTTGCCTCCGGAATTTTTTTAGATATGGTAATAAAACACAAGCATTTTTTTTATCAGGAAGCTGTTTAAATCTGTCTCGTGAGAGTGTTAATTAAATTCTCTATTATTTTTTCCCTGTATCTGTTTCCCTTCGTTCACAGTACCTTAAATATGTGCTTAGTTTATGGTGAATCAGTTTAGTATAAATCTGAATAATTATAGGAATAAGTGTAAGTTAATAATAATATTAATAATAAAAGTAACTGCAGGTGAAATATTACTATCATAAAGAGTCATAAGGCTTAACTGAAACCTGTTACGTGACAGGAAGGTGCGAGTAAGGAACGCTGGCGGAGAGGGGGAGGGGAGGGGTGGAGAGGAAGAGTAGTGTGGGAGAAGAGAGGGAGAGTTGACCTAAACAGTCAAGGGTGAGTAGAGGCAGCGTGTGGGGGCCGTGCTGGACGCCTGCTGCCGGGGGTCTGGGAGAAAGTGTCGTGCGTGTCTGTGAGTCGGCGAGGGAAGGTAGGCGGACTATAGTACCTGACAAATCGTGTTATTATACTTCATCATAGCTATATTTTATATTGTACCGCGAAATACAGCACACTAGTTTTGATATGAGTTATTCATTTTCACTAATTCAAGCTTTGTATTGATTCATCTATAGTCTTACTGTTGTATGTAAAAGTTTAATGTAATTTATCAACTGGTAGTAACGTTATTAGTCATGGAAAATTTATGTAACGTTATTAAAGGATGATTTCCAATTCCCATGAATGGTGTAGTATTATAAAGCCGAAAATAGCCGCTCGAAAGCTGTTGGAACGACCTCAGATAACAGTTGTATACCTCTGATGTGCCCCGACTCACGCGGACTGCTGTTAGGGCGGGTTCCTATCTTAATAACTGTATATTTTAGTATTATTACCTGATTCACGCTTCGTAATATACCTCCTGTGTGTGTGTGTGTGTGTGTGTGTGTGTGTGTGTGTGTGTGTGTGTGTGTGTGTGTGTGTGTGTGTGTGTGTGTCCGTCCGTCCGTCCGTCCGTTAATTGCGAGAAAGTATTTTGGTCTCAAGAGAACGCTGAGAGATAATTAGCTGGAGATAAAAGGAAAAGCTCTTACTATTTCCTCCCAGGTATTTCTCAGACGTTGAGCTGAGAAGTAAGTGTGGCAGAAGCGATAACTGGGAAGTGGCGCAGCTTTCAGTAATTACCATAAAGCAACTTTTACTCTCGTCTAAGAATCGTCTTTTGTTTGTTGAGAATCTACCTGGTCAGACCCTGGATGTATTAGGGCTTCATTAACAGGATTGGTATTTTTCTGATGTGTGATATTGGTATAGAAGCTTATCCTCTGTTGCGTCTGGACAACCATCTGATCAATAGAGAGAAAGGTGGGCAGACAGAGATGTTGATATAGTGAGACAGTCAGGTAGGCAAAGGGAAAAGCAGTATTAGACAGACGGAGCTACAAAGAGAAAATGATAGCGAGGGAGATAGACAGAGAGACAATTAGGCAGAGACTGAAACGGAGACTTACACAGACAAAGTGACAAAGTTTATCAGTGATAGGTCAGGCCCTTGTATTATGGACCAACCTGGCTGAAAGTTGAGTCAGTTTCTCTCCCTCTCTCTCTTATACCAATTGGTACATTTTATTTTTTAAGAGAATCCATAAGATTAGAATGAATGTAGATATTTTGTGTTACTAGAGAGTTCATAAACACAACACACACACACACACACACACACACACACACATCATTCACAATGTACAATTAACACTATAAAGGTGGTAAAGACAGCAGAACATAGTGTAAACAAGATAATAGTCGCGTACTACAACACAGGAAATGAAATAGTACTAGTAAAGTGGAAGCAGATGCATACATAAAAGTTTATAAGAATAATTCACTACGATAATACTGGTCCAAAAGTTTCCCCCTTAACAGTATATATAGTTATAATAGTAGTTATACATTCTATCAAAATAAAGGATTTGTAAAAAATAAAAATACTGGAATGAACGTCAAAAGAAAAGAGGGAAAATAAACAAATAAATAATAATAGGAGAGTTCACGCGCTGTGACACAAATTATTTTCTTTTTACTTCGGAGATTCCCCGATCGGCAGTGTTGCCAGGTCTTGGTGATGCAGAGAAGGTACTGTCGTCCCTGCTCAGCCCGCGCGTTGAGTTGGTTATACTGATAATATGTTTTTTAAATAAACTGTATATCAACACCACAGCCTTTAACACCTTTCAACAATTCCAGGTGTACCGTTTATTATGTGAGTCATACAGGTGTACCGTTTATTGTGAGAATCATACAGGTGTACCGTTTATTATGTGTGACTCATACAGGTGTACCGTTTATTATGTGAGGGTCATACAGGTGTACCGTTTATTATGTGAGACTCATACAGGTGTACCGTTTATTATGTGAGGGTCATACAAGTGTACCGTTTACTATGTGAGGGTCATACAGGTGTACCGTTTACTATGCGAGAGTCATACAGGTGTACCGTTTACTATGTGAAGGTCATACAGGTGTACCGTTTATTATGTGAGACTCATACAGGTGTACCGTTTACTATGCAAGGGTCATACAGGTGTACCGTTTACTATGTGAGGGTCATACAGGTGTACCGTTTACTATGCGAGTCATACAGGTGTACCGTTTATTATGTGAGGCTCATACAGGTATACCGTTTATTATGTGAGGGTCATACAGGTGTACTGTTTACTATGTGAGGGTCATATAGGTGTACCGTTTACTATATGAGGGTCATACATGCGTACCGTTTATTATGTGAGTCATACAGGTGTACCGTTT
Source organism: Homarus americanus (assembly GCF_018991925.1). Classification (NCBI taxonomy): domain Eukaryota; kingdom Metazoa; phylum Arthropoda; class Malacostraca; order Decapoda; family Nephropidae; genus Homarus; species Homarus americanus. Next base: position 16,823 of record NW_024738999.1, on the reverse strand, counting down.
ATTATGTGAGAATCATACATGCGTACCGTTTATTATGTGAGTCATACAGGTGTACCGTTTATTATGTGAGTCATACAGGTGTACCGTTTATATTGACTCATACGGGTATACCGGTGTATGTGAGGTCATACAGGTGTACTGTTTATTATGTGAGGTCATACAGGTGTACCGTTTTATTATGTGAGGGTCATACAGGTGTACCGTTTATTATGTGAGGGTCATACAAGTGTACCGTTTACTATGTGAGGGTCATACAAGTGTACCGTTTACTATGTGAGGGTCCTACAGGTGTACCGTTTACTATGCGAGTCATACAGGTGTACCGTTTACTATGTGAGGGTCATACAGGTGTACCGTTTACTATGCGAGTCTTACAGGTGTACCGTTTACTATGTGAGGGTCATACAGGTGTACCGTTTACTATGCGAGTCATACAGGTGTATCGTTTACTATGTGAAGGTCATACAGGTGTACCGTTTATTATGTGAGACTCAATCAGGTATACCGTTTATTATGTGAGGGTCATATAGGTGTACCGTTTATTATGTGAGGGTCATACAGGTGTACTGTTTACTATGTGAGGGTCATACAGGTGTACCGTTTATTATGTGTGACTCATACAGGTATACCGTTTATTATGTGAGGGTCATACAGGTGTACTGTTTACTATGTGAGGGTCATACAGGTGTACCGTTTGTTATGTGAGGGTCATACAGCTGTACCGTTTATTATGTGAGGTTCATACAGCTGTACCGTTTGTTATGTGAGGGTCATCCAGGTGTACCGTTTATTATGTGAGGGTCATACAGGTGTACCGTTTATTATGTGAGGTTCATACAGGTGTACCGTTTATTATGTGAGGTTCATACAGGTGTACCGTTTGTTATGTGAGGGTCATACAGGTGTACCGTTTATTATGTGAGGTTCATACAGGTGTACCGTTTGTTATGTGAGGGTCATACAGGTGTACCGTTTATTATGTGAGGGTCATACAGGTGTACCGTTTATGTGAGGTTCATACAGGTGTACCGTTTGTTATGAGAGTAGAGTTAAACATATATACTGTATATTGATCTCATTCCCTTAATTCTGTGTTGTATAAGATTCCTGTGGTTAAATACTAGAGGTGAGTGGAGACAAACGACCACTGAACCCCACAGCGGGACGACCAGGGCGCCAGTAGCTGTCTGTATATTTGGTCCCAAACTTGTCAACTAATATTGGAATATATAAAAACCACGTTAGTCTGTGTTCAGTGGTAGGAGGACCCGGCGCGGCGTCACGGTACAAGACCTGAATATTTATAAGGTTCCTACAATTCACATCACCTGAGGCGGCTGATGTATACATTACAGTTCACCTCTTAGAGCTGCTATAACACACACACACACACTCCCTCAAGCTCTCGGACTAAACAGCACATGTTCTCAACACTGATGTATCATGCAATTTGCCTGCACCTGAAACTCAATACCGTTGTCTATTCACCCAGATTTAACATTCAGTTGCAATATACACATTCTACCTCGATTTATGCTAATGTAGAACACCAAGGCAGCGTGTTGCATTTGTATTGAATGGTTCCCTGGTCCCAGTTTACTTTGTTTCATGCAAGATATCTCTTAATGATGACATTTGTAGTGAACAGCAGCCTGACCTATGTTTATTTTTGCATTTATGTTTCGTGCAGCTCAGCCCTCAGTGTTGACGTTGTAAGAACATCTACTTGGACACAGTTTATACCTCTTCATGCAGCTTAACTCTTCATGATAAAATGTGTAATAACAGCTGCCTCGCCCAACTTTATACTTCTTAATGATCTTAACTCTCAATGTTTACAGTTATAATGGACAGTTGACTGGCCTAAGTTTATATTGCTTTACAAAACTTAATTCTAAAAGCGAAGACGTTCATTACTGTTGCTTTTGCAGTATTGTAATTTATTTTAATGTAGTTTTGTTCTGCTCTTAATTTGGCGATCATTTTTTGTTGTAAATAACCCTAAAAAAATCCCCACATAAACTTTACTGAAATTCATAAAATATTATACAAGTTAATACAGTTTTTATTTATGAATCTTCCTGTATTTATGCATCAATGATAAAGTTATGCTGAAGATGACATGGGTCCTGGTTATAGACTTGCAGTACGGGAGAACTTTTTTGATAGTCGGGTTGTTCTAAAGCACACACACACACACACACACACTGACTGTTGTACAATAAACATGGTGTCTTCATTACCATCTTGAGGACACATTCCTCCTGGGAGTAAAACAAACGCCAGCAGACAAGACAAAGAGAACTTCATAATCGTCAAGAGAGTGAAGTGCACTAGTGACAAATACTTCACCCAACTGAGTATATTTGGGGCTAGTGAAGGTGAAGTGTAGCAGGCGTCAACCACTCTAGGTGGGCTGAGCTCTAGAGTGCACGGTGCCTCATGGTGAAACACACACTAGACTCTAGAGTAATTTGCACCTAGACACCGGACGTGACGTGACTCAGACGTGAGTCAAGTGCAATATGGAAGCTTAATTCATACTTTCTGTATTTTCCTTTTCTAAGTAATCCTTCATAATGCCGCCAGTTTCAATATCCATTAAAATAATAAATCATCATTTTTTCCTCATTCACTAGCATTATGTACATTATACTTAAATAAAATTTTAATGCTCAGAAATGAGAATAATGAGTTCTGGATTTTTCATTACAGTTCATTTTACCGTCAGGTGAGATGCACTCTACTATGGTGAAAAACACTCTAGCGTGCATCTCACCTGGTGGTAAAAGGCACTCTAGAGGTGCAAATTACTCTAGTGTGTGTTTCACCATGAGCCACCGTGCACTCTAGAGCCCAGCCCACCTAGAGTGGCTGACGCCTGCTACACCGGCCTCCACTGAGACAACCCTCCTCACTCGCTAAGCTCTGTTCTCAAAGGTTTTACAAGGCGGAAAATTCCCACAGTCAGTCTGTGTCTCCCTCGAGAACAATGCTTTAGTTTCTCACCAACGTCATATGTATATTTTACACACGTATTTTGCATGGTGGTGGCTAAGATGTAGTCAACATGACATTTGAGGTTATCTCTTATGTATGTGCACGGTCTTGTGTCGTGCTGGAGAACGTGTACCACCGGGAAGCTCAGCTGCTGCGGTAATGTGTGAACAAGCACATGGGCGGCGCCTCACTATGAGTGAGTGATGGTCTAGTGTTTACTTCCACACTGTGAGTGTCCCACAACTTTGAGTGTTAACTGACTTTTACTATAATACTAAAGTTGATGCATAATTAATGTGTGATGTACGATGAATATAATGACATCACCTTAATTCTTGATTCAATTATGCCAGTTTGTGTACCCAACTTTATCAAGATTCGGGATCATCACAAAAGCATATCACCCTGTTTTACGTACACACACACACACACACACACACGAAAATGCAAATAGAATGCAACTTCATACAACATGCTTCATTTACTTTTTCCTGACGTCGTTCTGTCAACACTCGATAACACCTGTTCATGACAGAGCGACCCCTGAACACCGCCATTTACATGTGCAACCCCGTGTTAGGTTAGGTTGTCTGGTGTTGTTCAGTGTGTCTAGAGTTGGTGGCAGTATTTAATGAATTATACATGTACTGCTTCACATCTTGGAGAATTATACAACTACTGCGTCACATCTTGGAGAATTATACATGTACTGCGTCACATCTTGGAGGATTATTATGACGGCGTTATATAAGAGAAGCATTTTAGGAACATCCGACCAGAAGTTTGATTTATTTATTTACCTCATGGGCAAAACAACATAGGCGTGGCTTATGATGTTAAATATTTAAGGCAATTATATACATTAAGGTAGACTACAGGTAGGAAATATATATTGAAGGATGATGACTTATATTGTGTAAGAGAGACTGCATCTACCTAGTCTCACCTGCACACACACCGTATTATTGTGTGGGAGAAGGAGAGGGAGGGAGGGAGAAGGAGAGGGAGGGAGGGAGAAGGAGAGGGAGGGAGAAGGAGGGAGAGAGAGGGAGAAGGAGAGGGAGGGAGAAGGAGGGAGAGAGAGGGAGGGAGGGAGAAGGAGAGGGAGGTTCTTACACTGTACCATCACATGAAGGTGGTCCTTTATTTGTATTTAATGACGTTGTTGGAGGGGGATGGGAGAGTGCCAGGCGGAACACCCTGACTTACTGACTCAAATACTGTAGTTGTGACAGAGAAGAAAGACCAGATAATTAAGAGAAAGAAGAAGGGAATAAGCAAGAATACAATTATTCTCATAAATATTACATACAATACCACTTTCTGCCTCATAAGATATATTGATCAAGTGATCATTTGTGGTCAAGTTTTCCAGTTACCTGAGATAATCTGAGTTGATCATCATTTGTAGCTTTCTTTTCATCCTTTCTATGTTGCCTGCATCTTTACTTTCTCTTAGTTCCCCTCTCAGGTCCTTTGCTTTCTTTCCGGTTTTCTTTGCAGATTTTTGTGATGCTACTCAGCGGTTTTCCACGCCCTTGAGCTCTCTCTCTCTCCAGGTCCTTTACAGTTCTTCCACAAAACCTCTCAGAAAAATATCGTCGTTTCCTGAATTGTATATTGTATAGGTTTCAGGTACCGAGGGTGAGAGTTGAACAACACACACACACACACACACACACACACACACACACACACACGTACCATTATTTCCACATATTTTCCTTGTATGAATAATAGCAATAAGAAAATAATGGCTCCTCGGCTAGTGGGTAGAGGATCTCGTTTTTCTTGTGGTTCTGTTTATATTTTTTCACGAAACGACTTCCTGAGCCGAGGCTTCCTAGGCGGGGATATGGAAGAATCTTGTGTATTGAGCGAGGAAGTGTATTGTGTGTCTTGGTGAGGGGTATTTCCTCGTGTGGGTTAAAGTATATGTGTTTGGGTGTATGAATGTATAGTGTGTGTATAAATGTAGAATGTGGACATTGAATAGTGTATAATTGTATAGATAAGTAATGTGTAAATAGGTTTGAGTGTGTATGAATGTATAGATATGTAATGTGTAAATAGATTTGAGTGTGTATGAATGTATAGATATGTAATGTGTAAATAGGTTTGAGTGTGTATGAATGTATAGATATGTAATGTGTAAATAGGTTTGAGTGTGTATGAATGTATAGATATGTAATGTGTATATAGGTTTGAGTGTGTATGAATGTATAGATATGTAATGTGTAAATAGGTTTGAGTGTGTATGAATGTATAGATATGTAATGTGTATGTATGTTTGAGTGTGTATGAATGTATAGATATGTAATGTGTATGTATGTTTGAGTGTGTATGAATGTATAGATATGTAATGTGTATGTATGTTTGAGTGTGTATGAATGTATAGATATGTAATGTGTATGTATGTTTGAGTGTGTATGAATGTATAGATATGTAATGTGTATGTATGTTTATGACCAAGAGAGTTTATAGAAGCATTATCGTGTATATCCAGGATAAGAAAGATGACTAATATGCATAATTCTGTAACAAGAGATAGGTTTATACCTTACATTTAAATAGGTGATGACTTATATGTAATAGCTCTCTCGCTTTTGTTGAGGTTTGCAGTGTGTGTTGGAAGCCTGTATGAGTTCAATTATCCTCAAGCCAGACAGGTTGATCCAGGGAGGCGATTCAGGTTTATTTATAGAGATACAGAATAAAAAAAAAAATCCTATATGAAGTTTCTTTAAGGATTCTTTCTTTAAGGGCATTAGCCCACCCGGGCACGGGTCATTTTTAATGACCCACATCAAGGCCCGGGGGGCGAAAATATAATAAAACAATAATAATAATAATAATAATAATTATGCCAATGATGATGATAATGGTAATAATAATAATAATAATAGTAATAAAATTAATATAAATATATTTAATAAATAACAATTATAATGAAAGAAAATAATAATAATAATAATAATAATAATAATAATAATAATAATAATAATAATAATAATAATAATAATAATAATAATAACAATATTTAAAAAAAAATATAATAAAAGAAAATACACATACAGTAATAATAAAAGTCTATAAAAATTATAAATAATAATAATAATAATAATAATAATAATAATACCCCCTGTAATAATAAAGAGCCATGAATAAATTCAAAAACAAAAAAATTAAAATATCAATAGTGAGAAATGATATATGTATGTTGTGTTGTTAATAGTAAGAGTAACAATTAAGACTCTGCAATTGTGTGTAAATGAGGCAGAAAGTCAGATCAGCAACCTGGGACTTGGTCACAATTTTTGTGATGCCATATGGCAGCAGGGTCTACCATTAGACAACACATTATGCTTCCAATATCTTCCCAGATGGTAGTACCTCCCTGTTTGTGAAATGGTTTAATCAAGAGTAAATAGATCTGTGGTAAAGTTGCAGGTAGAGTGTGAATAAAGCTTAGAATGGATCTTATAGGAAATAGAGTTCAGTATACCAAGTCTCTGGTAGACAAGGAGGTGAGGGTTTGGGTGGTTCAGTTTGGGACGGCCCGTGTGAGGGAACCAGTGACTCTTATAGTACAACACCTTGGCTGCCACACTGAGTAAGAATCACCAAAACCATCCCATGTGTAATACTCTCAGGTGACCTACAACCATGGTGACTCTTGTCTCAGTATATGTTGACTAGTACTACCTGAAGCCAGACTATATCAGAACATTACTAATGGCGACTTTGAAGTTGATTGGCTTATTATAATGATGACAATAATATTAAGGAACAATAACAAACGAAGAGAGAAATTAGGTATATAAATTATTTCTCTTTAATGTTTGGTTTATGACTTTATGGGTTGAATTTAAGACATAAACACATTCCTCTCTGCATGGAATAGGTTTATTGCCTCTTACGTCGGTTTATGGCAGATTTATTTACTAATTTAGTGGTTGGCGGCAGCAGTCACGTGACATCATGAAGGTCATCACATCGTAATGTTTTAATACTGTTTGCCGTGTTAATACAGTTCGTCTTAAATCTGTTAGTACGCCAGTGATGTTTCCTTAGGGGAATATAAAGATAAAAATGTTGTAAAATGGAATTAACTGGAAATACAGTAAGGATTACAACATAAGCGTGGTGTGTGTTTGGTCGCGTGTGTGGGGACTTGTTGATGAAGATCGAGGCAGAAGTTAAATGAGATTCTCACTTAAACTCTGAGTTACTCGAGAGTTCACGACTGCTGCCGAAATTGACCAAGTTAGGATGACCCGAGAGACCAAGGATTAGGGGGTAGGTCTGGTCAGTGTAACGGGGGAGGGGAAGGGGGTGTCGGGGCTCAGGGACTTCTGGGGTCAAAGGGTAACTCGGGTCAAGGTGAGGCTTGGGTAGTTGTGGGAACGGCTGAGGTCATTATCTGAAATGAACCAGAGTGAACAAAGACGGCTTGAGAGAGAGGGTGAGAGAGAGACGTGGTCAAAGAAGTTATTAACCTAGAACGAGTATTTTTTTTTCTTTACCTCGGCTCTGTCCTTCAGCTCTCACCCTTAGCCCTCATCCTCACCCTTCACCCCGCTCCTCTCACCCTAACTCTCACCCCTCCCTCTCAACTTTTATCCTCGGCCCTCTCCCTCACCCTAACTCCTCCCTCTCAGCCCTCACCTCAGACCTTGGGACAGCTACCTGGGTCAGTAATAGATCTCAGGTAGGATCTGTGTGACGCACCTGGTAAGTCCCCCACCATCATGCTTATGGTTGCTGCTGTTACTGTTACTGCTGTTAATATTGTTACTGTGGTGTAATAATGGTCAGCATGCTCGTCTGGTAAGCGAGCGGAGCCGGGTTCCATCCCCGGGCAGGGTGAAATTATGGGCAAGTGTCTTTAAGCCATTTGCCTCTGTCTACCCAGCAGTAATTGGGAACCTGGATGTTAATCGATTTGCGGATCGTGTTCCAGGGTAATGGTGAGCCAGTGCAGTTGGCGAATTGTCCGGTCTTCTTGGACTATTCCTTGACACTGAATCATGCAGCTCGTTAACTCAGGGTGTGGTTGTTGTGTTGGCGACAGCTTCTACACCTTTAACAGATTCACGCCTAGTTGGTCCTTGGGTCGGCCATCCTCGGTAACACGAAGAGCAACCATTATTATTTTAGTGTTGTTGATGCGGTTATTGATAGTTTTGTTGTTATTGTTGATGCTGGTGTTTGTGGTGATAACTGCTGCTGTTGGCTGTTGTGTCTATTCTTCTTTATCCTGGTATTTTATGAGGAACTGGACGAGTACACTGCCATATATATTATCATGACGGTTTTCTTGTTCTATATTGGTGATAAATGTCTTAAAATTAGGTTAAGTTAGGTTAGTTTAGTTTACTTTAGGTTAGGTTGACAGTCTTAATTGGTATGGATCTATAGGGATCTGTCAGCATGTCTGGACTGTTTCATCAACCTCCTTTTGTGTGCTTATTTGGCTTTTGTGGCGCCTTACAGTGAGATATGGTTTTAAATCTCTCTCACAGTTGGTAGTGGTAAAGAGCTCAAACACGTTTCTGATGATAATGATACAACTTTTTCTTGTGAGTGTTTCAACCTGCACGAGAAGTTCCTTGTTTATATTCCTCTTTTATTCTCTTTTATTTGTCTTTCTCCTAATTACTACGTGTCATTTTTATTGCTGTTCTTCTTATTATTTTCTTCCCGGTGATCATCTCGTTATCTTCACTTTGTATGAGGTGACTTGGGGGGGGTCTCCAGGGATGTTTATATACCGCTGAAGAAAGGACACGACACACACTGACGCCAGAGAGCCATACATCAAGGAAAGTTATCACATAATGATATATGTTGCTTTAATTAATGAGTTAATGTTGTATTTTATACCATAGGAAAGCAAGAGCGACAACCACCAGACTGTGTAATTTGTCAGAATTATATTTTGTTTTAACTCACAATTACCACAAAACACAATAACATTTGACGGTAATTTCACAGTCCCTCTACACATTATGTTGACATTAGCTTAATTACCCCAATTGAAGGTAATATAAATGATGCATGAGTTTGTATTGTCATAAGTCATCACTAATGGTACGTTAATTATCATGTATATTTGCTTAACCATTGTCCAGGACTCCTCGATTCCTAGTGAGAGAAGTGATCAGTTTCCATCAGCAACAATGTCCATTTAACATCCTTGAAGCTTACCATTTAAATTTAATTAACCCTTCAGTAATTTTCACCCAGATGCTTATTTAATCAAGTTACGATTATCGTGTGGAATTTAATTAACTTTTCCGTCATTTTCTTCTCGACTTTTACTGGATCAAGTTATTCGCGTCATATATTTTCCAGATAATTAAAAAAAAAATCTAACCTCCCTCACCAGACACCGGCCAACCTAAATGATATCAACAACTTACCTTTTATCACGTAAGACAATTAACCTTCATAAAAGCATTAATAATTTGTCTTTAATAATGGCTTGTTTTTATTTTACCAAGATCATAAAGAGGAAACAATACCCAGCAATGGGTTGAAGGAGCTAATTATAATAACAGGCGAGGGAGGACTAGTTGCCCCGGGGTCTAACGCACGAGAGCTGGTGTATTGGTCCTCTGGGAGGCGTAAAGGAGAGGCCACGACTCTCACAGGTAAACTTAAAGGCAAAGAGATCAAAAACATGAAAGGCTATAAGAAATAATAGTAAATCAGTGCAGGTGTGAGAAGGTGGTACACCATTACTGTTATTTATGGTGGTATTGTAGTGTTTACTTATGGTGGTATTGTAGTGTTTACTTATGGTGGTATTGTAGTGTTTATGGTGGTATTGTAGTGTTTACTTATGGTGGTATTGTAGTGTTTACTTATGGTAGTATTGTAGTGTTTACTTGTTGTGGTATTGTAGTGTTTACTTATGGTGGTATTGTAGTGTTTACTTATGGTGGTATTGTAGTGTTTACTTGTGGTGGTATTGTATTGTTTACTTATGGTGGTATTGTAGTGTTTATAGTGTTATTTGCTTTAGTTTGTTCGAGCTGTGTATCCGGCTGGTCAGATTAGATAGAACCTAACCTAACCTAACACACTGTGTAATATAATGTTAACTGTAGCATTTAGAATTAACACAGGTAGCCAAATTTTTATCACTGCGGACGATACAATGCACTTAAAAAAAATACTCTTTCGCGAAAAAAATCCACCCGAGCAGAAAAGGCGAGGATTAGGTTGATTAGTCCCGGCCAGAAATAGAAGAAAAATCCCTGTAATTTTTTTTGTGTTGTTGGGAGGATTAGCGACTAATTCCAAGTAAATCTCTGATATTTCCCTTTTTCTCGGTAATTCCTGTAATGTGTTAAATTTTTCACACAAATTTAGATAAACCAATTGGATAAAGTTGTTAATTATTCGGAGATAAAACTCACGAGAACAGGTAGTGAGAGTTGTGAGTTGTTGGTGGAGGAAGATTACAAGTGAGGATCATCCCACCACACAACACCTATCTCACCACCACCACCACACCTAACTCAGCACCTATTACCACACACCACCACCACCACACACCGCCACCACCACTACTACCACTCAACACCACCACTACACAACACCTGCCACACTTTCATTACAACAGTATCCCGGTGTTAGTCATAAAGGCACGCCAGCACAGTGATATTTTCGGAAAAAATGTGTTGTTTAATGTTGATATTTAAGATGCAAGAACCATAACCATATGACTGGTGCTCTTATATAATGAAAATGTGCAGCTGACACCACCAAAATGAGTTTACTTTATTATTATTAACTAATCTGCAAATAGAGTTTAACAATGTTCCTATTATTATTTTTTTACATCTAATACAGTTAACATTTATTATAACGGGTATGGTATAATACTGCTACTAATGATAATTATAATAACAATAATGATAATAATAATAATATTAATAATAATGATAATGACAATAATAGTAACTACAACAACAACAATAATAATCATCATAATAATAATAATAATAATAATAACGATGATGATGATGATGACACACACACACCTTGTCGTAGCTCTTCACTTATATCAATACGTTCATCTGTACATTGTCCTCGTAGTCTCCAGTCTTAATCTATACCTTTATGACGTGGGTTATGGTCGTGGGTTGTGGGTCGTATTATGGTCGTGGGTCGTAAAAGTTGATAGGTCATTACTGTTATTACCAAACACCTCTCTCTCTCTCTCTCTCCAGAAATATGAGAAGAACCATCGAACTGCAGACAAATTCCCTTGAGCTTTACCTAATCTTATTCTTTTTCTCTCTTTCTCTTTCTCTCTCCCTCTTTCTCTCTCTTTCCAGATATCCAAATTTGCTTTTGGTTAGTCGTGAATTATATTGGTAAGAAAAACCATCACTTTGTAAGATTATGCTGTGAGCTTTACATAAGTTATTGGGGGAATCTGGGACACATCGGAGGTACTGAAGAATTATGGTTAACTCGCTTGATATTGCTTTTGAGAGAGAGAGAGAGAGAGAGCTACCTCCTCCACCACACCACCACAATGCTGACCATCCTAGCTACCACACCACCATAACGTTGACCATTCTAGGTACCACACCACCCCATAACACTGACCATCCTAGCTTCCACACCACCACAGCGCTGGTCCCTCACACTTGAACTTAACTCACGGTAGTTTCTGCTCATTTCAAGGGCATCACTGAGAAAAATCTAAGCCATCTGAGAGTGTTGAAGATACACCTCACCACCAAGGAGAAACACTTTATGTAACATAGTGTCCATTTCTCTATAATACGGACTGCTTTGTTTACGTGTGGCCGAGAAATAGTGCAGCGGGAGTGTGTTTAAAGATTCTCAGTTTACTGTTTATGAGTTTACTGAAATGTGAGACTAAAAAAGAATTATCTAAGAGCATCTTATAGTTGTTTGTAGATATACACTTTGTTTACTAATATATATATATATATATATATATATATATATATATATATATATATATATATATATATATATATATATATATATATATATATATATATATATATATATATATATATATATATGTGTGTGTGTGTGTGTGGCTAAAATAATACTTTGAGCTTTACTATTTTAAAAGATCAAATATATTGCCTTTATATAAATACTTTAAGTTTACTAATATATGTAACTAAACGTAAATCATCCTAAAGGAAACTGAAATTGATAGTGTATATATTTATCCTCAAATGTCTACAATAACTGTAGTTGTGTTGCAGTAAAAGGAGAACGTTTATTGTTGTTCAGAAGAGGCTATGAGGGTCACAAGTCACTGCAACCGTTTAATTTTTTTAACACAACAAACACGGGAGCCTTAGTGCCTGGCTATATACTACTGTTATACTAGAGAGAGAGAGAGAGGCAACATATATATATATATATATATATATATATATATATATATATATATATATATATATATATATATATATATATATATATATATATATATATATATATATATATATATATATATATATATATATATATGTATATATATAGATATATTTCATGTAAATCCACAAGGAAAAACACTGCAGCTCAGAATCAAACAACATAAGTATAATATCAGAACTGCATCTGAAAGCAGTGCCTTGTTCGTTCATGTTAGGAATAATAATCACCCCATTGCTTGGGAAAAAAGCTTGGAAGTATTCAAATCATCTTGTGTCACAGAAAGACTTCTGGTTGAAGCTAGTTTGATTAAGGAATTAAAATCAATAAACCTTAGTGATGGTCAGTTCAAAACTGATAATATGTATGACATCTTCAGAGGCAACTGGATTACATGGACAGAGAGAGGCTTAAATATACAGGGTGACCTTAAAAACATGAGGTCAGGTCATAATGATGTCATCCACTAATCCCCACACCAACACACACGTAGAGGAGCTTAAGAGAAGGGGGTGACGTGACTAGTCAGGTCAGGTCAAAAATAAGGGACCCACAAAATAACTATCATACATCTAGATCAAAGGTTTTCAAAGCATTTTTAACCTTGGGCCACTGACAAATAAATTTATGTAACATATTATCAGTTTTGAATTGACCATCACTAAGGTTTATTGATTTTAATTCCTACAGTCTGTACTCACCCCTGAAGATGTGAATTACACGAAAGCGCTTGGGAACTTCGTGTTTTCTTTTTCCTTGTGGTTATCAGCATATATAACTGGATCACGAGCACCTACAGTGATTTATTTGCATATATATATATATATATATATATATATATATACGAACCCCTCCACCCAGCACTACGAAGCACGCCATCTATTGTCCTGATCTACCTACCCACCACCACGAGCAACGCCATCTAGGGACGAGACACGTGTATGACTCGTCTTAGTTACCACTCCGAGGTTTCCCTTCTCCATATCCTGGGTTGCGTCACCTCCTCAAAGTCTTCTTTGTCAGCTCCAATTCGAGGAGAGGGACTTAGCTCTGGGAAGTGACCACAGGATCATCTATCCTCTAAACCTACGTGCAGTGACTACCTACCGTCTTCTACAATACTCAGCCTTACTCGTCAGTCATCTCAGCTCCTCACTTAAGTACTATTATCCTGTATTAACTCCCCCACGTCCACTTGCTTCGAGATTGTTTTATGTTTATTAATATGTATATACTGTTAATGTTTAGGTTAAGTTTGGTTAAGGGTAATTTATAAGCTGAATATTTTGTTAAGGGATTTATGGTACTCTATTATATACAACGAAAACTCGCATCCTTTGTCTACCCTTTTATAGTCCGATTGTCTTTGTTTGTTTTTTTATTGTTGTTACCTGTTGGGATCTGGGTAGACGTATAACTATATTCTAAATCCCCAACTGTAACAATGAGTGACCGTGATATAATCTGACCCAAGTACCACATAAGCTCCTCCCTTGTTACTCAGTGTTAATTATTCCTCCCAGTCACTTTGGCGTCTGCCAATTGCTTTACGGTAGTTTAAAGTTTCCTTCATATGTGTGTGCATATATTGGTATTATCGTATAGTAAAAGTGACAGACGTAGGATATTAGGTTCCAAGTGTCATAAGGCTTACCTGTTATTACACGTGGCAGTCGTGTAGTAAGTCTTATCGAGTGTTGGGAAGAATCCGGATCTGTTTAATGCCGTACCCTCACTCCAGAGTAGGTTGTTCCATAGTCACTAGTTTACGGTGAAGTGATATCTTGGGACGCCACGCTCTACCAGGACCCCATAATTATAAAGCCTCAATTATTGTTCTTCTCATATCTCATTCAGGGTCAATCATACCATTTATCAGGGTTGTTAATCCGGATCTTTATATTAATGCCGTAATACGCCCTACCTCTTTCAAGTATATCAGGGTTGTTAATCCGGATCTTTATATTTATGCCGTAATACGCCCTACCTCTTTCAAGTCTCTTATCCTTATCTAAGGATCTTCTCAGAAGAACAATAATCATAAGTGTAATTTCCCTAGGTATAACTTGGTTAGTTTCCGGAACTTTCTGGTTATCCACTGCCGTGATATTTTCTAAGGTTATCCACTTATCTTATCTTTTGACCATTAGTTAATTTATCCTATTTTTTCTTAACAATGGCCACCTCAGGTTTTGATCTCCAGGATTTTATTGAAAATCCTTCCGTAGCTAAATTACGTGTTAATATCCTGAAGAAAGAATGAAAGAAATAGCCAACTATTATAATATCCCATTTTCACAGCAACTGACTAAGGAAATGTTAAAAATCATGTGATTGAAGTGCTGGTTCAACATGAAGTTTTAAAAGAATCCGCTGTTGACAGATTAACGCCCATGTCCAAGAAACTTCAACCACTATCCACCACCCCTCCTCACTCAGAAGTTGCTTCAGGTCTGGCTAGCCCTCAACAAGAAACACAACGAATAGACGCCTTAGAACTGGAACGAGCTAGGTTCGAGTTCCAAATCAACATGAAAGAACTCGAGTTGGAGCAGGAGTCGGAACAGGCCAAGTTGCAGCATGAAGAAAAGTTGGAACAGGCCAAGTTGGAACAGGCCAAGTTGGAGCATGAGGGAAGGTCGGAACAGGCCAAGTTGGAGCATGAGGAAATGATGGAACGGGCTAAGTTGGAGCAGGAGGTTAGACTGAAAGAACTACAGGTAAGAGAGATAGAAGTCACCTTAACATCGGAGTTTAGATCAAAGGAAGTGGCATTAAGAGAGAAACTAGCTGCTTTTAACCCTGCTACTGCTTCTTCCCTTGTTCCTGGTTGCGATGAACTGATATGGACGGGTCATTTAGACTTTTGAGCAGCAAAATAGCCGGGAAGAATGAGGGCCACAAAGGACCAGTGGGTGTCAGTAAGGTTCCTAAATTATATGGTAAGGCCTGTAGAGTTGGCAACTGCTTTGTAATTGTGACTGATGACTATGATAACGTAAAAAGAATATCCTCACCTCTTATGCTATCATGCCAGATGGATACTGGCAGAAGTTTCGTAAACTAACCAAACCATTTTCCCACACCTTGTTGAGTTTGCTCAAGAAAAGCTTAGGTTTTTAAGAAGTGGTTAGAGGTTACAGACTTCCACATTTCAGGATTTGTTAAATTTGGTAGTCCCCAGAGTGGAAGAGCAAGATACCATTTCACATCTTGAAGCATGTGGAGGAGCGTGAGAGGTTAATTTTCTAGGGCGTGCTGCTGGAGCTGGCTGGATGCGACGCTTTGTTGGTGGAGTCACTGGGCAGAGAACGTGGTACTTCCCGACATGTTAGGTCCTCCTCTGATGATAACCTTGGGAACGTGAGTGGTAGGTCGAAAGGTCCCACACCTACTCCCCCCGATGCAACCAAGCTTACTTGTTCTTACTGTAAAAACCCAGGCCATACGATCCAGAATTGTAAACACTCAAAGTGTCGAATTGCTAAAAGTAGTTCCCTGGATCCCAAATCCAAACCAATAGCAAACACCAATGTGGAAAGGCCCCATCAGGATCTCTTCTCTTCATTCACCTATGAGGGAAAAATTTCAATCATGGAGGGGTCTCGTTCTTTCCCTATTCGTATACTACGTGATACGGGCGCAGCACAATCTATCCTCCTGGTTAACGTCATTCCTGATATATCTACCGCATTTACTAATGAGAGTGTTCTAATTTCGGATCTCTCATCCCATTCTTCCTATCCTTTAGCTAAAGTGCACCTCCAATGTCCCTTGATTACTGGGAAGTGCAAATAGCCATAAGGAAAGACCCAATGCCTGTGTGCGGCATTCATTTATTATTGGGTAATGACTTGGTAGGAGATCTAGTGGTTCCTAACATAAAGACAGTCGACTCTCCCTTACCTGTCAACTTCACCACTGACCTTAAAGAAACTATTCCTCATCTTTTCCCATCTTGTGCTGTCACCCGGTCACAGAGTGTGCGAAGTGGGCCCTCTTCATCTGAAACCACCTCCAATATCTTACTACCCACAGAAGATCTGTACAATAAGACCATTAGTAGGGATGAGCTCATTACAGCCCAACAATCTGATCCATCTTTGTTCAAACAGGTGATGAAAGACCCCAGTGTGGACCATTGTACATCTTCGGCTTACCACCCACCGTCCCAAGGTTGCTTGGAACGGTTCCATGAAAACTTTCAAATCAATGCTAATAAACTATCTCCCCTCAACTATATAGTCCATACCCCTGATCTCAGAAAAGATTCACAACTTGTTCACATTAATCTCATGAAACTTTACCATTCCAGGCAGTCAGAGGAAGACATCCCAGAGGCTATAAGTCAACCTGTATTGCATACGGTTTTGTCAGGG
>NW_024738998.1:0-16432 GCF_018991925.1 Homarus americanus | reverse complement strand
GAAGAAGGAGGGGATGGACGGTGGTATCCCACACACCCACTTTATGTAATGGAGGTTTAGAATGCACTACCAAACACACTTATCATATACGCCTCAAAAATATTATCACATCATCACTAACTAATAAAACACAAGACTTGGTGAGTTATGTGTGAAGGGGATCATTCAGGTGGTGTGATAATACAATGTAAGAGAGAAACTTCACTAAATGGAGGAGGAGACACACACGTCCTCCCCATGGCTCCCACACACCCGCCGATAAATCACGTTCCGACTTCTTTATAAGGACCTTCCTATTACCTGAATAACCCGGCAGCTGCAGCCTCAACCAATGGGGCGCCGCGCATTACCGCCGGCCTCCAATAATTACACCACATCCAGGAAAGGGGCGGGTTTTGGGATTGATAAAAAACGCGCCATTCCCACTCTCGCGGGTGATTGGGCGAGGAAAGAAGATGACATAAAGAGGCGACTGTGATTGGCTGGCACCGCGTGTAATCACATATGACATGATGAAGATGATGATGGTGTTGCGATATGAGGAAGGTGTGTACTAGTGTGTGGTTGGTGGTGGCGGTAGTGGTGACTGGCATGTGTGACGTGTGTGTGTTGGCTACTGATGGCGACCCTCTGCACTGCCCCTGTTCCCACAACCACCCCCACCGCGCCTCACCATCGCTCCACACTACCCTCCCATAACATATAATTACAGTATATAAGTTATTAATAACAGCAATTTAGTATTTATTATAGTTTTTCGTATAGAGAAAAACACGTAAAAACAACATAGGATAAACTGGACAGTGTCAGATTGTGGGTGTCGGGAAACTTTGGAAGTGTGTAGTAGTAATAATAATTAACGGTTTAATGAAAAATATGGCAGGCAAAAAACTGAAAATATAAACTAAACAGAGATGAGTGGGTCACTTTGTTGTCAAGAAATACACAAGTAATATTAGTGGTAAATAATATTACTTGTATATGATGACAAGGAGGACTGGATCTTTTAACAGTTTCAGAACAGTTACGGTACTAAAGTGAGATAGACAAGGAGTGACTACACAGGTTAACTACGAGTTATGAAGTGAGGGGGGAGTGTATATGTGGGGAGACTGGATGTGTGAGGGTAGTCGAGGTTTATGTAAGGGGATGTGTGGGAGGGTAATAACCATGATAGATGTTAGGGCAATGTGTTGGGGGGGGGGGACGAAAATATTGGGAACTGTAATCAAATAAGAAACATTGTTGTGTGACCCGGGTGTATCGCTTGGGTGAATAACACGACAGACTATGTCAACACACTTCCCTTATGTCGTCTCTACTGCTGCAACTGTGAGAGGTGATGACGTTCTCACTACCGCACTACTAAATTATTGGTGGCTCGTCAAATGGGCCCCACACCTAATGGATCGGGGCCTATTAAGAACTGAGGCCTAAACTCAATCTTAACTCACTCCTTCCCCACTACAGAAGTCACTCTCCTTAACTTACACTGACTGACATACCTTCACGTTGTCAATCAGCATATCTAGGAGAGCCAGACGTTGTGTGGTTTACGAAACGGACAGTTAGAACAGACTGGAGATGGGTGATGTTAAGTGGTGGGACGGACAGTTAGAACAGGCTGGAGATGGGTGATGCTAAGTGGTGGGACGGACAGTTAGAACAGGCTGGAGATGGGTGATGCTAAGTGGTGGGACGGACAGTTAGAACAGGCTGGTGATGGGTGATGCTAAGTGATGGGACGGACAGGTAGAACAGGCTGGTGATGGGTGATGCTAAGTGATGGGACGGACAGTTAGAACAGGCTGGTGATGGGTGATGGGCGGGGATGACAGAACAGGCTATGATGCAGATGCTATGGTGATGGGACAATAGAACAGGCTGGTGATGGTGATGCTATGGTGGACGGACAAAGAGGCTGAAAGGCATGTGATGCTATGGTGGACGGGATGAAGAAGAAGGATGGTGAGCAAGTGGGACGGACAGTTAGAACAGGCTGGTGACGGGTGATGCTAAGTGGTGGGACGGACAGTTAGAACAGGCTGGTGATGGGTGATGCTAAGTGGTGGGACGGACAGTTAGAACAGGCTGGTGACGGGTGACTCTATATGATGGGAAGCGAGACAGATATTAAACTAGAGTGATACCATGAGGACCCTGAACCAATAACGGTGCTACAACACAACACATCCTTCACATCAGTAAGAAAAGACGAATAACACATTAAAGGAACAGAGAATCTAGTATTTGTTGTGGATTCCGACCATCACGTGGTGGTAGTAGAGAGAGAGAGAGAGAGTAATAAGCCTTAGTGATATGAAAATAAAGCAAGGAGCATCTGACATTACTATCAAGAGCCTGGTACCAGTAACAAGCAACAGCGTGAGGTTTTGGGGAGTCACAGTAACTGACAGGGTGTGGGGGAGGAGGGAACACGACACACCATAGTGAACGATAAAATAAAATTATACAGGTTGAATACGGAGTTCTCTTACCCTATAAGTGTTTTTTTAATAAACCAAACTGGATTTTCATTTTATTTTAGATTAGGTTAATTTAGGTTAGGTGTCTGTGAGATGGTAGTAGGAGAGTAGAGGGACTTCCTTCACCCTCACAGTACTACTACACACCAAGTCCCAGGTTGCTGATCTGACTTCATGCCTCATTTACACACAATTGCAGGGTCTCAATTGTTTCTCTTACTATTGATAACACAACATACATATATTGTTTCTCACTTTGGATCTTTTTCAATTTGTATTTCTTTTTGATTCTTTATTATTATTATTATTATTATTATTATTATTATTATTATTATTATTATTATTATTATTATTATTATTATTTTTATTATTATTATGATCATTATTACATTTTCGCCCTCTAGGCCCCGATGTGGGTCAGTGACCAGTGCTTGGGTGGGCTAATCCCCGTAAAAAAAAAAAAACTGCCAGGCCACATTGAGTCACTACCCGCCGCCCCCCGCTGGGTTTTAAATGGCCATATCGTGTTGTCAGCGGTATCTGGGGAACCTTTATCAGACACTGGAGGGTTTAACGTGCGGTCAGACTCGAAAAATAATGATTAAGAGGCGATATTTGTCTCTGTGTAGACATTTTTAATATTTGAGTCAACTTTTTTTGTTTTGTTTACACTTTTCGGTCTTGTTGTGGCCCTGGTCTGGTGGTTGTGTGGGTGATTGCTTAAACGGGCCCAGTCCACATAAACTCCAACCTAACCTAACCTAACCTAACCTAATCTAATCTACCAAGATCCTAGTAGGTCCTTAATTCTAATCCGTCCCAGTCCTATGTACGATGAAGTCCTTTTATAAGCAGGACCTAAAACTGGGACCCGTGTGACCCTCAGTCGTCTCTGCTGCGCAATGCAACACTTGATGTTACCTGTCTATATACAGTATCGTGAAGACGCGCCATGTACAGTATATACACGTTTGTTAAGTCTAATGCTATTGTAATTTTTGATAAAAGTGACTACAATGATAAGATGAATGCATTACTTAGTGATGAAAGCACGTATTGTGAGCTTACGAAAGATCCCCTGGAAAATATTAATAAGTTATCTAATTCTAAAATGAAGATGTTATTGAAAAAGAACCCCGATCTCATCAAACAGCTCTCTCAAATCAATCCCACTTTACCTTATATGTATGGATTGATCAAAACACACAAGCTTAACAATCCATTACGTCCTATCGTGAGTTCTGTGTGTGTAGACAGCAGTAACATCCGTACGCATAAGACAAACAATTATCCCAACATCAGGAATATTAAGCGGTCTTTATCACTGTTATGATATCTCAGAAGAAATCACAGTAACAAAATACATGTTAACAAAATACATGTTTACATATGTATTTTGTGTGTATAAATAGTACACTTTGGTAAATCTGTTGTTGTACTGATCGTTACTCTGTTTACACCATCTGTGACTCCTACTATAAACATCTGAAAAACATCAAACATCCACTATAGAACAACAAGACAATTACTTCTTCTACAGGTTGAGTATGTGAGCTGGTGCAGGTGTGTCCGGCAGCCTTGCACCTGTCGTCCAGCGAGCACAACCAACCAACAAGTTCGTCTGTGCCTCTAAAGGACACACACTCAGGGATAAAAACCAGCTCAAAGACATCTGTTGATACCACTTTAAGGAAAGGTCTTACCAGAATCCAGATAACTGTGTGAAACAAATAACTGTTAACCACTTATATATAATAAAGTCCAATCAAAGTCCAATAGCTTAAAACATCAGCAAATTACATAATGTTCTGTGTAATTCTAACCTAACCTAACCTAACCAAAGCAAACCTAACCTAACCTAACCTAACCAAACCTTAACCTTGAAAGCCGCTTCAGCGCTTAATGACTGTTGTGACGTCATCAACCCCTTGAGTACGAAGACTTAACCCATAAGTACTATGACTCAACACCTTGAATAACGATGACTTAAATATATGAGTATGGTGATTTATCGACAGGAGTATGATGACTTAACCGCTTGAGTATGACGACTTATTCCTCAAATATTCAAGGGGTTAAGTCAGTGTATTGAAGGGGTCAAGTTATAGTACTCAGGGGTTAAGTGATCATACTCAAAGCGTTAAGTTATCGTACTCAAGGGGTTAAATTTTTGACAAACTCGAGTGGCTGATGACGTCACTCAATGCATTAAGCGCTGAAGCGGCTCTCAAATGATGGTGTTTACATTCTGCAATTATCAAAAGAAAAAAAACTACTGAGGTAACATACTTTTCTTAAGCACTCCCATCATAAGGTTTAAGTCCAGAATTAATGACAAACCTTCATACACCCCCCCTCCACCCCAAAATAAATAAATAAATAAATAAATAAATGCTAAAACATGCAAATAGTACGCCAAGATTTTATTCTCATCAAAAAATAAAAATGAATAAAATACAGTCATGGATAAAAGTTCGCTCCTGTGGTGAAACCGAGTCGCGAGAATGAGTCTCCGAACTGACTGTTGTCTCATTTGGGGTCGATGCTGCTTCATAATGGGATGGAACGAACTTTTGACCCTGACTGTATACATACTGGAAGTTCCCTTAAGAGAAGACAATGTATGAGATTTAACTAGGAATCTGAGACGTCACTCGAGGGATTGTCCAGTGCAGTCATTTCTCTCCTTCTGATAAGTCACTTTATAATGTAAACCTCTAATACGACGTTCAAGTTATAATTACAGTATTGTAATAAAAGTTCATGAAGAGATTAAAAGTATTTCAGTCAAATATACATATCTGGATGAGAGAGAGAGAGAGAGAGAGAGAGAGAGAGAGAGAGAGAGAGAGAGAATAACACCCCCCCTAAAAAAAAAGATAAAAACAATAATAATAATAATAAAGACCAAACAAATTTATGAAAATCTATAGAGAGGGAACGAAAGGACCATAAAATTAGTTATGATTGTAATCTATGATAAACAAAACGAATAAATCTATACGCACACATACACGTGAGGTCTTTCATATCAACACCCGAGGACGAGTTACTACACCACGTGAACACCACACCACCTGGTGTCTCCATGACCAGTCCAGGCCCGGGCCATCAACTGTAAACTATAATAATTTGTATGTTCAATCATTATTCCTTCTCCTTTCAATAATGAAAGCTTTTGTTAAACGACCCACCCACCCCATGTCTTTGTATGTAATAAGTCATTTTTGTCCAATGTATATTTTCAGCCTTCGGGCTGCAGAACTTTTCCAATAAACCGTTAATTATTATCATCATTATTATTTACACACACACACACACACACACACACACACACACACACACTGTAATCTTCTGGTGTCCCCTGCAGGTTGCCATGTCCTATATTTCTCTCCACACTACGCCATCACCTGTACGGCTGCATGGGATGATTGCTGCGTTCCTCCTCCTGACGAAGTGTTTATCTTACCTGTTCCTACCTGTTAATTTTTTTGTGTAACAGCTGTGTGTGTGTGTGTGTTTTATGCTATCTTATCATGTAATCACCTTACATGCTACAGTTGATAATATCTTTACAATAGCACCTGGTTATAGTAGGCAAATTTACATACCAAATCTATGCTAGGAAGGGGGAATAGGAAGGGAGAATAGGGAGGTAATACTGAAGCTAGAGGGTTTGTTACGTGTTGAAGGGTACAAGGTATCATTTGGTTGAGGTATACGAATACAGTCATCAGTACTGTACCCACAAAGCAAATACAGTACTCTGCTATTACGGTCCAAGGATAACATCACCACCAACACGATCTGGCAAACAATGAAATCTGGGTACTATAAAATCTATGTCAGGAAAAGAGAGCAAGCTATATGGTGTTAAGGGATCACATGAAGATTAGACCCCCATAGTTTATTTCACCCTTAACACTACCTCTGGTGGGGTTAGGTTAGGTTCATTTTACAAACATAAGCATCTTAACTACTGTAGCCGTTAAGCAAAATACAATACCGTCACGGCATATAATAATCACCTCTACTGACAGTCGGATAATGCTGTAGAATTTTAGGTATGGCGGTGTGGACTGAGATGTGGTACGGCCAGATTATAGCTAGTGGGGGGTGAGGAGGAGAGAGGATGTATACGGCCAGATTATAGTTAGTAGGGAGGGTTGTGTATACGGTCAGATTATAGTTAGTAAGGAGGGTTGTGTATACGGCCAGATTATAGTTAGTAGGGAGGGTTGTGTATACGGTCAGATTATAGTTAGTATACGGCCAGATTATAGTTAGTAGGGAGGGTTGTATATACGGCCAGATTATAGTTAGTAGGGAGGGTTGTGTATACGGCCAGATTATAGTTAGTAGGAAGGGTTGTGTATACGGCCAGATTATAATTAGTAGGAAGGGTTGTGTATACGGCCAGATTATAGTTAGTAGGGAGGGTTGTGTATACGGTCAGATTATAGTTAGTGAGGGAGTATATACGGTCAGATTAATTATAGATCCAGGCAGCCTGTGTACACTCTAAACACGACAAATGTGGTGAAGCTATGAATAAGGTAGCTATGAATACAGTGAAGCTATAAATAAGGTGAAGCTATAAATATGGGGAAGCTATAAATATGGTGAAGCCATAAATATGGGGAAGCTATAAATATGGTGAAGCTATAAATACGGTGAAGCTATAAATACGGTGAAGCTATAAATAAGGTGAAACTATAAATACGGTGAAGCTATAAATAAGGTAGTTATGAATACAGTGAAGCTATAAATATGGTGAAGCTAAAAGATGCAGAAACTATTAAGTTATGGAGTTACAAATACTATTAAAACCACAATGCAGAAGCTATTACGGTGAAGCTATAAAGTGTAGCTATAGATAAGGCGAAGCTATAAAAAAGTTGCAGCTATAAATAAGGCTAATATATATGTACACCTGAAGCTAAACTGTAGCCATATTATGTGATCATTGTCAGCCTGAAGTCACAGCCAGTCTCTTCATATGGCCAGACTTAATTGGCGACATGGCCAAGCTGCAAACGTGGTCAGGTTGTGTACAGGGCCAGATTATAGATATGACCAGGCTGTAGATATGGCTAAGTTGTGGACATGACTAAGCTATGGAGTTGGTCAGGTTGTGGACATGGCCAAGCTGTACACATAGCCAAGTTGTGGACTTGGTTAGGTTGTGGATATGGCCAAGCTCTAGACATGGCCAAGCTATGATATGGCCAAGCTATGATATGGCCGTGTTGTGGACGTGGAAAGGTTGTGGACTTGCCCAAGCTGTAGATGTGGTCAGGTTGTGAACATGGCCAAGTTATGGACAAGACGCTGTGAACATGGCCAAGCTGTGTAGATATGGCCAAGCTGTAGATATGGCCAAGCTGTGGACATGACGCTGTAAACATGGCCAAACTGTAGACATGATGCTGTAATCATGGCCAAGCTGTAGACATGAAACTGTAAACATGGCCAAGCTGTAGACATGAAACTGTAAACATGGCCAAGCTGTAGACATGACCAAGCTGTGGTCGGGCGAAGACGTGGACATCTCGTAACTGGCAGCGTCACTGTACTTAACAATCGATATGAATGAATCAGTTCCCGGAACCTCGGTGTGATGGCGGTGGCGTGGTGAGCGTCGTGACCAGGCACCAGAGCGCCCTATGTCCTGCCCGGTGACCCTCACTCTTGGTACACATCGCACCACCTCACCTCGACCTGCACAACACATTAAGTGTTTGTTACAGCGGGGTTGAGGTGGAGTGAGTTTTTCCCATTTCGTTTTAGTCCGGGTTTTCGGGTCCTCTGCCTCCTATTGCATTAGTAAAAACTAGTGAATCGGGAAAGGCCGCGGACCGACCGTTATACCCCCAAAAGAAAAGGGAATTTCGACTCTGTCCTCTCGCACGTAGGGGACAGTCTCATAAGAACATAAGACTGGAGGAAACTGCAGCGGGCCTATTGGCCCATACTGGGCAGTCCCATTTACACCCAACCCCTACTGCTCATATGAGCACCCAACCTATGTTACCAAACCAGTGTTTACCTATTTCGCGCCTAAATCTAAATTCGTCTAATTTAAAACCATTGTTACGAGTTTGTTCTTGGTTGGATAGTTTGAGTACCTTTGTAATGTCCCCTTTGTTCAGCCCTGACTTCCATTTATATACCTCTATCATATCGCCTCTCACTCTACGTCTCTCGAGGGAGCGCAAATTAAGATGCTTTAACCTGTCTCTGTACTCTGTAATAAGGTAACCAGAATTGAACTGCGTAATCCAAGTGAGGTCTCACAAGCGCAAGATATAGTTTTAGGATGACCCCGCTAGTCTTGTTACCAACACTCCTTTGTATGAACCCAAGTACTTTATTAGCCTTGTTTCGAGCAAATATACATTTTTTACTTGGCTTAAGGTTCCTACTTATCATTACTCCTAAATCTCTCTCGCAGTCGGATTTCTCAATGGCATCGTTGTTCATCTGGTAACTGGTTTCTCTGTTTACATCTCCTATACTGAGTACTTTACGTTTGTCCACGTTGAATTTCATCTGCCATTTTTCAGACCATTCGAAAAATTTGTTTAGATTTTCTTGTAGTTTTGTTGAGTCCTCATCAGATTTAATTATACAGCCTAATTTGGTGTCATCAGCAAATTTACTTATGTTGCTGTCTATGCCGATATATATGTCGTTTATGTATATAATAAATAATAATGGTCCAAGTACTGAGCCTTGGGGAACTCCACTGGTGACGTTGCTCCAATGGGATTTAGTGCCGTTAATGCTCACTCGCTGTTTCCTGTCCTGTAACCACGCCCTGATCCATTTAAGGATATTACCTTTGATGCCATGTGCTTCTACCTTTCTAATTAGTCTTTCGTGGGGGACTCTGTCGAAGGCTTTGCTAAAGTCGAGATATACCACATCATAATTGTGCCCCTCGTCCACCGATTCGAAAACTGATGAAAAGAATGTTAATAGATTAGTTAGACAAGAACGCCCGCTTGTGAAGCCATGCTGGGAAATTGATCAATCGGTGCTTCTCCAGGTGATTTCGAATAGAGTTTGAAATGATTGCTTCCAGTAATTTGCCTACTATTGACGTTAGACTGATTGGGCGGTAGTTAGAGGATAGTGATCTATCTCCCTTCTTGAAAATCGGTATTACATTCGCTATCCTTCAGGATTCTGGTACTACACCTGTTTTTAAGGACATGTTTAACAACTTTGCTAAGGGCATACAAGCTCTTCCTTACATTCCTTTAATACTCTGGCAAATATCTCATCGGAACCGGTGAAAGTATGCGACTGTGTTCCATGTCGAGAGGCTATCAGGAAAGGGGATATGAATTTGGTCCATATTGTCCGGAGAGGGAAAGGTCATTTTAACATACCGATCGCTTTGATATTTTTCTGATGTCAGGAAAAATACGTAACTAAAAATGGTACAAAACCGTGAATGCGGCAACACTGGGGTTAAAAATTTCAATGTGGTGGTGCGTAGCGGCCGCGCGACGATTGTCCGCCGGACAAAGATGGCCACAAAAGAAATGTGAAAAGTGTGCTACTGTCTCCCTCAAACCTACGATCGTTTTCCAAATAATATTCTGAAATCTTGAAGATATAAGGCAAAAAATTAAAGACAGTTACCCAATAAAATTGTCAACATATTTTGGTCATAATGATAGATCATGAATAATTTAGTTTTGGAGAACTTCCATTGATCTGATGTGATATCAGTTGCGGATTCAGTATGTTGTCACACATGTGTTAACGAAAGTTTATGGACTTCTGTCGATATATCGAGGAACTGATCAAAGATGCCACTCAAAAGATGAAAACGAACAAAAATAGGGGATGCAGATGAAATGTGTCATTGTGTTTTGTTGAATAATATATTAGCTGACGTGTAAAACGGTGACGGGTGGCCACGACCCTCGGGCTGCCTGGCACGGTACTCCACCACCGTAGTAACTTCAATCTACAAAACAATACCGAAATACCAGACTGATTTTGAAAATACAATCTGAAAGAAGATATTTTAATGCATTTCTTAACGATAACTAAGGCGAGGTGTGGAGGTAGGAAGTCTGTGGTCGAGGGGTATGGTGGCGGGGTGGGGCGGGGCAGGGCGAGGTGGGATAGGGCCGGGAGGATGGGGCGCCCCATCCCTCAAAATACTCTCCCGTAATAAAACCTGACGCTATCAATACCAACAGATGAACAGGAGCAGGCACGAGGGTAGAGGAGGGTGAGGGGGGACGCGGTGGACAATTTACAACAAGGAACACCCCTACCAGTCTTACCCCGGCCTTACCTGGACGCTGATTACATCACATCATTAGAGCAATACTGTTGTGACGCTCCACGCTGATAACATACCAGGCTGGCTGTACCCTCGGAGTGATACTAATGACTACTTTGTCACATCTCATCTGATTATGATTCTATGTACAGTTGCCAGCAAAAGTCCTCCCACAGCCCTGCTACACAGGGCTGTGGGAGGACTTTTGCTGGCAACTGTACATCAGAGGGATAGATACTGCTTTTATTGCTTCCTTTAGTACTACATCACACGAGGACCCCACAACTACAACACAACCCGATCAAGTAAGGCGCCGTAGGTTGTTGTTGTTCTTGAGGTTATGGTATTATTACTGTTTCAACAACTATTACGGTGTTTTAGTTCGCATCTCTAAGTTAGTACACGGTCTATAAGGTTAACATATACAGTACACCAGTCATTATCGAACGAAAATGGTAGACATCCT
This sequence comes from Homarus americanus, assembly GCF_018991925.1. Taxonomy (NCBI): domain Eukaryota; kingdom Metazoa; phylum Arthropoda; class Malacostraca; order Decapoda; family Nephropidae; genus Homarus; species Homarus americanus. The sequence continues at coordinate 5,172 of NW_024738998.1, read as the reverse complement.
CACCAACACTACACCAACCATCCCTTACCAACACCCACACAAACTACCCCTCACCAACACCCCCCACAAACCCCTTACCAACACCCCCACAAACCACCCCTCACCATCACCCCCACAACCTTCCCTCACCATCACCTCCACAATCTTCCCTCACCAACACCCCTAACAATGACCCCCACAAACCCACTCACCAACACCCCCCACACACCACCCCTCACCAACATACCGCACTACAACTACGTCAGAAATTATAAGACGCACTACAACTACGTCAGAATACATGAGACGCACTATAACTACGTCAGATGCATGGGGCACACTACAACTACGTCCTAATGCATGAGACACACTACAACTACGTCAGAATACATGAGACACACTACAACTACGTCCTAATGCATGAGACACACTACAACTACGTCCTAATGCATGAGACACTACAACTACGTGAGAATACACGAGACGCACTACAACTACGCCAGATGCATGAGACGCACTACAACTACGTCAGAATGCATGAGACGCAGTAGGCTTATATACAGATAACCTGGAGGAGACCCTAATATATCAATACTAATAACAATAATGTTGTCAGATCATATTACTGATTTTTTCCGATATGTTGGTAGCCCTGATAGCTGCCTGACGTCATCAATTAGTGTTAAAAAGTAGGCACAATATTTCCGTGTTCATGAGATATATTTTAAGTGTACTTGGAAAGGTTCATAATAAACGGTATATTAACAAAAACTTATAACTTATATATGTTAATGTAAGTTTCTGTCATTTATAGTGGGTTTGGTTACCAGAATATCACTTAATTATAAAAGTAATATATCGTGTATGTCGTTATTAACTGAAATCATTACTTTAATCTGTATATTTTAACTAATACGCGCCTGTATACTTGAAATTATTAATAGTTTCGGAGCAATATTATAGTATTGATATGTCAAAAGTAAATAGTTCGTTCCAAAATTCACGCTCGGGTGTGTGACAATGTTATTACTCAAAGAAAAATTATGTCCACTAGTAATCCTTCAGATACACATAACTGGGTTAAAACATTCATATTTTTCGTAGATAAAGGTTGGCAGATAACATACTGTAATACTAGGAAAGCGTACATTAATGACAAAGTATTCTCATACAGCCACTTATTATCATTCTCGTATATATCCGATAATACTGTGGCAAGATGTAACAAAAAAAAATTAGCCAAATTAAAACCAATTCCTCTCCCCCCCTCCTCCACACACAAGTGCATAGGGTCACCTCAGTAACGGACGAAGAAACACACCTCAACCACAAGACCATTTTATTCCCCGACGTTTACGTGCATCCCACTCCTCAGGTGAAGCCATAAGTCCTGACCTGAGTGGGTACCTTGATGTACCGAACGCCTTGACATAACGTATATATCAAACTACGGGAAGTTTCCATATAACATAAGGTATTTTCTTAAGCACACACCAAGATAAATGAAACTGAAGGAAGGTCAATTATAATACATTTTAACACTAACTCATAACTCTGAGGAGAGGGGCTAAAAATTATAAGCTTTTCGTTCAGTGAAGGTTTTATGTGGAGGGTCGAGGTGGAGAGATGACAGACCACACAGGTCTGATGTAAAGGCTGTCATGTGTGACGAGGTGTACACACACACACACACACACACACACACACACACACACACACACACACACACACACACACAGAAATTGAAAAACAAAATTAGCCTTCAAATACCTTTTGAATACACCCTGTAACTCTCTTAATGTAAATAACCGAAATAATGTTATTTATAGGGGAGGTGGTGTGACGTAAGGGGACGTCTCTGTGCACTGGACAGAGGATAGGGGACAGTTGCACCGCCACACTGTTGTGTTAAGTAAGAAATACTCAAGATCTGAATGCTAATACTTACCATTTGGTTGTAGTGTCATTGAGATAAATAACATAACATTATTACAGCCTGTCTGCTATAGTATGTGGACATTAGTCATGCTCTTCATGTCAACTTTGGGATAAACCTGAGCCATGACGAAATGTGCCTAGGCATGAAGAGAAATTGTATTTATGAGTGTTTTTTTTTGTGTACGCTACAAAAATATACTATACAATATTAATAGTGAAAATGTGTGTAATGATCAGAGGTGATGCATTTCCCGTTACTTTGACCTGACCTCTCCCGAATGATGCCTTATACCTTATACCCAAACGATATATACCCATACACCAAATGAAACTCGAAGAGACTGACTATAATGTGTGTGTGTGGATATTAATCTGTTATCATTCAATCAAAAGTTTATAAGGTTTTACAAAGTTGTTTTCATTTTAATGTGGACTGGAGACCCTGTATAATATAAGTTGACTAATACTATACTTATGAGTGGGAGTAAACACTAATTCACATCTCTCTCTCTCTCTCTCTCTCTCTCTCTCTCTCTCTCTCTCTCTCTCCAGTCTATTTCCCTCGTCTACTCTCTCAATAATATCATTCTCTCAATCTACATCTCTCTCTCTCTCTCTTTCTCTCTCCCGGAATATCTACAGTGAGTAAATATAAATAACCACACGATTTAACAGAATAGGGATATATATGTGTTAGAGAGAGAGAGAGAGAGAGAGAGAGAGATAAACTAACCATGGGACCTGATCTATCACTCATTTGAACCTAACCTAACCTAACCTCAACTATGCTTACAGAACTATTCCCCTCCGTCCCCCCCCCGTAGGCCCCCCAGCCCTTGACTGTAGGAGGAATGGGCGAGATAGGGCAGGAAAGGTCAACTGGGTGAGTATACACAAGGTCAACAGAGGTCAGGAGCCAAGAGGTACAGATCTCCGTGGGTCATGGTGGTCATACTATATAACTGTACTGTAGAAGGTATTGTTTCTCTCTCTCTCTCTCTCTCTCTCTCTCAGATAACCCCCAAGTTTGTTATGACTCTTCCTGGACAGTGTATTTTTATCTTCAAATAGGATATGTTATCGTGTATCTCTTGTTAGAACGAGGGAACAAATAATTTATTGAATAATGGCAGGTTGAGGGAGAGGGCGATGTACTGTACAGAACTAAACAAATAATTTTTTGGAAATACATTGTTTTTAACATTCAGTGCCATAATATTCTGACTTCTACTGCTTAACTATAATCTGCCTACGCTACCGTTCACGGGATGAATATGGGTGCACAATAAACTAGCCGCTGTATGTGGCAAAATTCAAAAGCGGATCCCCGCCTTTTTTATTACATACTAGGAAACATCTCACACACACACACACGTATAGATGATCAGTAAGGAGGAGCCTCGACCTGAGCCCTGACAGAACGTTACAGGTGTACTATTTCGTCAGGCCGCGGTTAGGAAGTATATGAGAGTGATTTTGGAAGTTATATTTATGTTCCATATAACATATTTATGGTTTATGTGTGTGTGTGTGTGTGTGTGTGTGTGTGTGTGTGTGTGTGTGTGTGTCTGTAATTATGTTAGCTTATGTTTGGTTAGTTATTAGTTGGAGTAAGTTGTCGTGGAGATTTTTCAGGTTAGGTTAGGTTAGATTAGATGAGGTTAGGTTGTGTTAGATTAGGTTAGTTGTTAGTTGGAGTAAGCTGGAGTTAAGATTCTTCTGGATATACAAAACATTAAAGTTATTATCCAGCGTAATCCTCCCACACACCCCAGCAAAATGATTCACAATGGAGACTGATTAATGAATGCTTGTGTTGTGATAATAATTCCTCTTATTGATTAACGAACTTTAAATAAAATGGAACAAGGTTGAGTGATGGTTGTTGAACTGATATAGAAATGTTAAGTGGTAGTAGATATAGTGTAAAATAAGTCATTGAGTGATACTGTAGTTGGGTAGTACCCAAGTTTGGTTCGCTTGTATGTTGCTGAGGAAATTATTCAATCAGGATTTTTTTACAAGGATGATTGGTGTACCTGAAGTTGATGATCGTTTTATTTTTTATTTTTTTTATTATTATAATGGTTGCCCCTCCTGTAATGAGAATGGCCAGGCCTAAGGGCCACCTGGGCGTGAATTTGTTTAAGGTGTTGAAGCTGTCGCCAACACAACAACCACACCCTGAGTTAATGAGCTGAGTGACCCAGTGTCAAGGAATAGTCCGTGGCCAACTGTACTGGCTAACCATTACCCCGTAACACGACGCGCGAATCGATTAACATCCAGGTCCCCAATTACTGTTGGGTAGATAGAGGTAAATGACGCAAAGGAACTTGCTCATGGTCTCACCCTGCCCGGAAATGGAACCCGGGTTCATTCGCTTGCGAGGCGAGCAAGCTGACAGTTACACCGTGTGTCGCCAACGTACACACACACAAACACACACACACACGTCTCCTGAAGTAGATATGAGAGAGAGAGAGAGAGAGAGAGAGAGAGAGAGAGAGAGAGAGAGATCTAATCAGCTTATTATCATCCTACACCAACAGGAAGCGACAGACAGACAGACAGACAGACACATCACAACCACCAAGTTTTTCTCAAATTAACATAATCTCTTCTCGTCGTGTCCGTGTGGCTGTCGTGTTTGTCAATCCAGCAATTTCTCTTCTTTCTTCTCTCTTGATTATTTCTTCTTTTATTTAATTTTTTTGTTGATTTTCGTCTTCATTTCTTCATTTAAAATTTTCGTGATTTCTTTCCTTCCCTCTATCCTTCTTTCGTTCCTTCCCTCTATCCTTCTTTGTTTCCTCGCCATCCTCTTTATTTTCACCCTTCCATCATCTTTATCAGTTTTTCAATTTTCCCTGTCTCCTTCCTCCCTTCCTTTTCCTATTCTCATCTTTCCTTCAACCTTCCCTCCTTCATAATTCCTCTCCATCTCTCCCTCTATTCCTTCCTTCATCACCATCATATAAAATCATACTCGCTTCCCCCCTCCCTCCTCCCCCCCCAAAAAAAAATATTCATCCCAACTTAAAAATTCACGTTTCCTGGCCACTGAGATCACCTACCCTGACCTTACCTTTACTTTGACCTGACCTGACCTCTCCCGAATGATGCCTTATACCTTATACCCAAACGATATATACCCACACACCAAATGAAACTCGAAGAGACTGACTATAATGTGTGTGTGTGTGGATATTAATCTGTTATCATTCAATCAAAAGTTTATAAGGTTTTACAAAG
>NW_024738997.1:0-19360 GCF_018991925.1 Homarus americanus | reverse complement strand
GGGGACTTTGTTATACTCGATCAGAAGACTTTGTTATACTCGATCTTGGGAATTTGTTATACTCCATTAGGGTCCTTTGTTAAACTCGATCAGGGGACTTAGTTATACTCGATTAGGGGACTTTGTTAGACTCGATCAGAGGACTTTGTTACACTAGATCAGGGGACTTTGTTATACTCGATGAGGGGGGTTTGTTTAACTCGATCAGGGACTTAGTTATACTCGATCAGAGGACTTTGTTATACACGATTAGGGGACTTTGTTATACTCGATGTTGAGACGTTGTTATAGTCCATTAGGGTTCTTTATTATACTCGATCAGGTGACTTTGTTATACTCGATCCGGGGCTTTATTATACTCGATAAGGGGACCTTGTTATACTCGACCAGGGGACTTTGTTATACTCGATGAGGGGACTTTGTTATACTAGATCAGGGGATTTTGTTATACTCGATCCGGGGCTTTATTATACTCGGTAAGGGGACTTTGTTATACTCGATCAGGGGCTTTATTATACTCGGTAAGGGGACTTTGTTATACTCGATCAGGGGACTTTGTTATAATCAATGAGGGGACTTTGTTAGACTCTATCAGGGGGCTTTGTTATGCTCGATCAAGAGACTTTGTATATAATCAACTAGGGACTTTGTTATATTCGGACAGGGGCCTTTCTTATACTCGATCAGGGGGCTTTGTTATGCTCGTTGAGGGGACTTTGTTATTCTCGATCAGGGGACTTTGTTATACTCCATCAGGGGACTTAGTTATACTCGATCGGAAGACTTTGTTATACTCGATCTTGGGACTTTGTTATACTCCAATAGGGTCCTTTGTTATACGTGATTAGGGGACTGTGTTATACTCGACCAGGGGACTTTGTTATACTCGATGAAGGGCCTTTGTTATACTCGATGAGGGTACTTTGTTATACTCGATCTTGGGACTTTGTTAAACTCGATCAGGGGCCTTTGTTATACTCCATTAGGGGCCTTTGTTATAATGGATCAGGGGACTTTGTTATAATCGATCAGGGGACTTTGTTATACTCGATTAGGGGACTTTGTTATACTCGATCAAGGGGCTTTGTTTTCCTCGATCAAGGGACTTTTTTATACTCGATCAGGGACTTTGTTATACTCGATCAGGGGACTTTATTATATTCAATCAGCGGACTTTATTATACTCAATCAGCGGATTTTATTATAATCGATTAGGAGACTGTGTTATACTCGATCAGGGGACTTTGTTATACTCGACGAGGTGGCTTTCTTATACTCGATCAGAGGACTTTGTTACACTCGAACAGGGGACTTTGTTATACTCGATCAGGGGACTTTGTTATATACTCGGTCAGGGGACTCTGTTATACTCGATCAAGGGGACTTTGTTATACTCGACCAGAGGCCTTTGTTATACTCGATCAATGGATTTTGTTATACTCGATCAGGGGACTTTTGTTATACTCGATCAGGGACTTTTGTTATACTTCGATCAGAGGACTTTTATTTTACTCGAACAAGGGGACTTTGTTATACTCGATCAGGGGACTTTGTTATACTCGATTAGGGGACTTTATTATATTCAATCAGGGGACTTTATTATAATCGATTAGGGGACTTTGTTATACTCGATGAGGGGACTTTGTTATACTCGACGAGGTCGCTTTCTTATACTCGATCAGAGTACTTTGTTACACTCGAAAAGGGGACTTTGTTATACTCGATCAGGGGACTTTGTTATACTCGATCAGCGGGCTTTGTTTTACTCGATCAGGGGACTTTGTTATACTCGATCAGGGGACTTTGTTATACTCGATCAGGGGACTTTGTTATACTCGATCAGGGGACTTTGTTATACTCGATCAGGGGACTTTTTTATACTCCATTAGGGTCCTTTGTTAAACTCAATCAGGGGACTTAGTTATACTCGATTAGGGGACATTGTTATACTCGATCAGAGGACTTAGTAATACTCGATCAGGGAACTTTGTTATACTCGATCAGGGGACTTTGTAATACTCGATGAGGGGACTTTGTTATACTCGATCAGGGGACTGAATTTTACTCGATCAGAGGACTTTGTCATACTCGATCTTGGGACTTTGTTATACTCCATTAGGGTCCTTTGTTATTCTCAATCAGGGGACTTAGTTATACTCGATTAGGGGACTTTGTTATACTCGATTAGGGGGCTTTGTTGCCTCGATCGAACTTTGTTATACTCTGATCAGAAGACTTTGTTATACTTTCGATCTTGCAGGACTTTGTTATACTCCATTAGGGTGCTTTGAAACTCAATGGACTTAGTTATACTCGATTAGTGGACTTTGTTGTTCGATCAAGAGGACTTTGTTACACTAGATCAGGGGACTTTTCCGGTACATACTCGATGAGGGGGTTTCATTTAACTCGATCAGGACTTAGTTATACTCGATCAGAGGACTTTGTTGTTATACTCGATTAAAGGGACTTTGTTATACTCGATGTTGAGACGTTTGGTATAGTCCATTAGGGTCCTTTATTACTCGATCAGGTGACTTTGTTATACTCGATCCGGGGCTTTATTATACTCGATAAGGACCTTGTTATACTCGACCAGGGGACTTTGTTATACTCGATCAGGGGACTTTGTTATACTAGACCAGGGGACTTTGTTATACTCGATCCGGGGCTTTATTATACTCAGTAAGGGGACTTTGTTATACTCGATCAGGGGACTTTGTTATACTCGATGAGGGGCCTATGTTATACTCGATCTTGGGACTTTGTTAAACTGAATCAGGGGCCTTTGTTATACTCCATTAGGGGCCTTTGTTATACTGGATCAGGGGACTTTGTTGTAATCAATCAGGGGACTTTTTTGACTCTATCAGGGGGCTTTGTTATACTCGATCAAGAGACTTTGTATATAATCAACTAGGGACTTTGTTATATTCGGACAGGGGCCTTTCTTATACTCGATCAGGGGGCTTTGTTATGCTCGATGAGGGGACTTTGTTATTCTCGATCAGGGGACTTTTGTTATACTCGATCAGGGGACTTTGTTATACTCTATCAGGGGACTTTGTTTTACTCGATCAGGGGACTTTGTTATACTCAATCAGGGGACTTTGTTATACTCCATTAGGGGCCTTTGTTATACTGGATTAGGGAACTTTTTTGTAATCGATCAGGGGAATTTGTTATGCTCGATCAGGGGGCTTTGTTATACTCGATGAGGAGACTTTGTATATACTCAACTAGGGACTTTGTTGTATTCGGTCAGGGGCCTTTCTTATACTCGATCAGGGGGCTTTGTTAAACTCGATCAGGAAACTTTGTTAAACTCGATCAGGGGACTTTGTTATACTCAATCAGGGGACTTTGTTATACTCGATCAGGGGGCTTCGTTTTTCTCGATCAAGGGACTTTGTTATACTCGATCAGGGGACTTTCATATACTCGATCAGGGGACTTTATTATACTCAATCACGGGACTTTATTATAATCGATTAGGGGACTTTGTTTTACTCGACGAGGTGGCTTTGTTATACTCGATCAGAGGACTTTGTTACACTCGAACAGGGGACTTTGTTATACTCGATCAGGGGACTTTGTTATACTCGATGAGGGGGCTTTGTTTTACTCGATCGGGGGACTTTGTTATACTCGATTAGGGGGCTTTGTTATACTCGATCAGGGGATTTTGTTATACTCGATCAGGGGATTTTGTCATACTCGATCAGGGGACTTTGTTATACTCGATCTTGAGAATTTGTTATACTCCATTAGGGTCCTATATTATACTCGATCAGGGGACTTAGTTATACTCGGTCAGGGGACTTTGTTATACTCGATTAGGGGAATTTGTTATACTCGATGAGGGGACTTTGTTTTAATCGATCAGAGGACTTTGTTATACTCGATATTGGGACTTTGTTATACTCCATTAGGGTCCTTTGTTATACTCAATCATGGGACTTAGTTATACTCGATTAGGGGACTTTTTTATACTCGATGAGGGGGCTTTGTTATACTCGATCAGGGGACTTTGTTATACTCGATCAAGGGTGTTTGTTTTACACGATCATGGGACTTTGTTATACTCGATCAGGGGACTTTTTTATACTCGATCAGGGGACTTTGTTATACTCGACCAGAGGCCTTTGTTATACTCGATCAAGGGACTTTGTTATTCTCGATGAGGGGACTTTGTTATACTCGATCTTGGGACTTTGTTAAACTCGATCTTGGGACTTTGTTAAACTCGATCAGCGGACTTTGTTATACTCGATCAGGGGGCTTTGATTTACTCGATCTTGGGACTTTGTTATACTCGATCAGGGGACTTTGTTTTACTCGATCAGGGACTTTGTTATTTTCGACCAAGGGCCTTTGTTATACTCGAGTCGGGGAATAGGTTATACTCGATCATGGGGCTTTGTTATACTCGATCAGGGACTTTGTTATACTCGACCAGGGACTTTCTTATACTCGACGAGGGGTCTTTGTTATACTCGATCAGGGGACTTTGTTATACTCGCTCAGGGGACTTTGTTATAGTCGATCAGCGGACTTTGTTTTACTCGATCAGGGGACTTTGTTATATTCGATCAGGGGACTTTGTTATACTCGATCAGGGGACTTTGTTATACTCGATCAGGGGACTTTGTTATACTCCATTAGGGTCTTTGTTAAGCTCAATCAGGGGACTTTAGTTATACTCGATCAGAGGACTTTGTTACACTCGATCAGGCGACTTTGTTATACTCGATCACTGGACGTTGTTATGCTCGATGAGGGGGCTTTGTTTTACTCGATCAGGTGACTTTGTTATACTCGATCATGGGACTTTGTTATACTCGATGAGGGGGCTTTGTTTTACTCGATCAGGGGACTTTGTTATACTCGATCAGGGGACTTTGTTATACTTGATCAGTGGGCTTTGATTTACTCGATCTTGGGACTTTGTTATACTCGATCTTGAGACTTTGTTATACTCATTAGGGTCCTTTTATTATACTTGATTAGGGGACTTTGTTATACTCGATCAGAAGACTCTGTTACATTAGATCAGGGGACATTGTTATACTCGATGAGGGGCTTTGTTTTACTCGATCAGGGGACTTTGTTATATCTCGATCAAGGGGACTTTGTTGTTACATAGTCGATCAGCGGACTTTGTTATACTCGATCAAGGGGCACTCGATCAGGGGACTGTTATACTCGATCAGGGGACTTTGTTATACTCGATCTTGAGACTTTATTTATACTCCATTAGGGTCCTTTATTATACTTGATTAGGGGACTTTGTTATACTCGATCAGAGGACTCTGTTACACTAGATCAGGGGACATTGTTATACTCGATGAGGGGGCTTTGTTTTACTCTATCAGGGGACTTTGTTATACTCGATCAGGTGACTTTGTTATACTCGCTCAGGGGACTTTGTTATAGTCGATCAGCGGACTTTGTTAAACTCGATCTTGGGACTTTGTTAAACTCGATCAGCGGACTTTGTTATACTCGATCAGGGGGCTTTGGTTTACTCGATCTTGGGACTTTGTTTTACTCGATCAGGGGACTTTGTTTTACTCGATCAGGGACTTTGTTATTTTCGACCAAGGGCCTTTGTTATACTCGAGTCGGGGAATAGGTTATACTCGATCATGTGGCTTTGTTATACTCGATCAGGGACTTTGTTATACTCGACCAGGGACTTTCTTATACTCGACGAGGGGGCTTTGTTATACTCGATCAGGGGACTTTGTTATACTCGATCAGGGGACTTTGTTATACTCGATTAGGGTCCTTTGTTAAACTCAATCAGGGGACTTATTTATACTCGATCAGGGAACTTTGTTATACTCGATCAGGGGACTTTGTTATACTCGATGAGGAGACTTTGTTATACTCGATTAGGGGACTTAATTTTACTCGATTAGAGGACTTTGTCATACTCGATCTTGGGACTTTGTTATACTCAATTAGGGTTCTTTGATATACTCAATCAGGGGACTTAGTTATGCTCGATCAGGGGACTTTGTTATCCTCGATTAAGGGGCTTTGTTATACTCGATCAGGGTTCTTTGTTATACTCGATCTTGGGACTTTGTTATACTCCATTAGGGTCCTTTGTTAAACTCAATGAGGGGACTTAGTTATACTCGATTAGTGGACTTTGTTAGACTCCATTAGGGTCTTTGTTAAACTCAGTAGGGATTTAGTTATACTCGATTAGGGGACTTTGTTATACTCGATCAGAGGACTTAGTTATACTCGATCAGGGAACTTTGTTATACTCGATCATGGGACTTTGTAATACTCGATGAGGGGACTTTGTTATACTCGATCAGGGGACTGTATTTTACTCGATCAGAGGACTTTGTCTTACTCGATCTTGGGACTTTGTTATACTCCATTAGGGTCCTTTGTTATTCTCAATCAGGGACTTAGTTATACTCGATCAGGGGACTTTGTTATTCTCGATTATGGGGCTTTGTTATACTCGATCAGGGGACTTTGTTATACTCGATCAGAAGACTTTGTTATACTCGATCTTGGGACTTTGTTATACTCCATTAGGGTCCTTTGTTAAACTCAATGAGGGGACTTAGTTATACTCGATTAGTGGACTTTGTTAGACTCGATCAGAGGACTTTGTTACACTAGATCAGGGGACTTTGTTATACTCGATGAGGGGGGTTTGTTTAACTCGATCAGGGACTTAGTTATACTCGATCAGAGGACTTTGTTATACTCGATTAGGGGACTTTGTTATACTCGATGTTGAGACGTTGTTATAGTCCATTAGGGTCCTTTATTATACTCGATCAGGTGACTTTGTTATACTCGATCCGGGGCTTTATTATACTCGATAAGGGGACTTTGTTATACTCGACCAGGAGACTTTGTTATACTCGATCCGGGGCTTTATTATACTCGGTAAGGGGACTTTGTTATACTCGATCAGCGGACTTTGTTATACTCGATGAGGGGACTATGTTATACTCGATCTTGGGACTTTGTTAAACTGGATCAGGGGCCTTTGTTATACTCCATTAGGGGCCTTTGTTATACTCGATCAGGGGGCTTTGCTATACTCTATTAGGGGACTTTGTTATTCTCGATCAAGGGGCTTTGTTTTTCTCGATCAAGGGACTTTGTTATACTCGATCAGGGGACTTTGTTATACTCGATCAGGGGACTTTATTATACTCAATCAGCGGACTTTATTATACTCAATCAGCGGACTTTATTATAATCGATTAGGAGACTTTGTTATACTCGATCAGGGGACTTTGTTATACTCGACGAGGTGGCTTTCTTATACTCGATTAGAGGACTTTGTTACACTCGAACAGGGGACTTTGTTATACTCGATCAGGGGACTTTGTTATACTCGATGAGGGGTCTTTGTTTTACTCGATCGGGGGACTTTGTTATACTCGATCAGGGGGCTTTGTTATACTCGATCAGGGGACTTTGTTATACTCGATCAGGGGACTTTGTTATACTCGATCAGGGGACTTTGTTATACTCGATCTTGAGACTTTGTTATACTCCATTAGGGTCCTTTATTATACTCGATCAGGGGACATAGTTATACTCGGTCAGGGTACTTTGTTATACTCGATCAGGGGAATTTGTTATACTCGATGAGGGGACTTTGTTTTAATCGATCAGAGGACTTTGTTATACTCGATATTGGGACTTTGTTATACTCCATTAGGGTCCTTTGTTATACTCAATCATGGGACTTAGTTATACTCGATTAGGGGACTTTTTTATACTCGATGAGGGGGCTTTGTTATACTCGATGAGGGGACTTTGTTATACTCGATCAGGGGTGTTTGTTTTACTTGATCAAGGGACTTTGTTATTCTAGATGAGGGGACTTTGTTATACTCGATCTTGGGACTTTGTTAAATTCGATCTTGGGACTTTGTTAAACTCGATCAGCGGACTTTGTTATACTCGATCAGGGGGCTTTGATTTACTCGATCCTGGGACTTTGTTATACTGATCAGGGGAATTTGTTTTACTCGTTCAGGGACTTTGTTATTTTCGACCAAGGGCCTTTGTTATACTCGAGTCGGGGAATAGGTTATACTCGATCATGGGGCTTTGTTATACTCGATCAGGGACTTTGTTATACTCGACCAGGGACTTTCTTATACTCGACGAGGGGGCTTTGTTATATTCGATCAGGGGACTTTGTTTTACTCGCTCAGGGGACTTTGTTATAGTCGATCAGCGGACTTTGTAATACTCGATCAGGGGACTTTGTTATATTTGATCAGGGGACTTTGTTATACTCGATCAGGGGACTTTGTTATACTCGATCAGGGGACTTTGTTATACTCCATTAGGGTCCTTTGTTAAACTCAATCAGGGGACTTAGTTATACTCGATTAGGGGACTTTGTTATACTCGATCAGAGGACTTTGTTACACTAGATCAGAGGACTTTGTTATACTCGATGAGGGGGCTTTGTTTTACTCGATCCGGGGACTTTGTTATACTCGATCAGGGGACTTTGTTATACTCGATTAGGGGACTTTGTTATACTCGATCTTGAGACGTTGTTATAGTCCATTAGGGTCCTTTATTATACTCGATCAAGGGACTTAGTTATACTCGATCAGTGGACTTTGTTATACTCGATCAGGGGACTTTGTTATTCTCGATCAGGGGACTTTATTTTACTCGGTCAGCGGACTTTGTTATACTCGATCTTGGGACTTTGTTATACTGCATTAGGGTCCTTTGTTATACTCAATCAAGGGATTTAGTTATACTCGATCAGGGGACTTTGTATATTCTCAACTAGGGACTTTGTTATATTCGGTCAGGGGCCTTTGTTATACTGGATCAGGGGACTTTCTTATATTCGATCAGGGGACTTTGTGATACTCGATCAGGGGACTTTGTTATACTCGATCAGGTGGCTTTGTTATACACGATCAGTGGACTTTGTATATTCTCAACTAGAGACTTTGTTATATTCGGTCAGGGGCCTTTGTTATACTGGATCAGGGGACTTTTATATTCGATCAGGGGACTTTGTTATACTCGATCAGGGGACTTTGTTATACTCGATCCGGGGCTTTATTATACTCGGTAAGGGGACTTTGTTATACTCGATCAGGGGACTTTGTTATACTCGATGAGGGGACTATGTTACACTCGATCTTGGGACTTTGTTAAAATGGATCAGGGGCCTTTCTTATACTCCATTAGGGGCCTTTGTTATACTGGATCAGGGGACTTTGTTGTAATCGATCAGGTGACTTTGTTATACTCGATCACGGGGTTTTGTTATACTCGATCAAGAGACTTTGTATATACTCAACTAGGGACTTTGTTATATTCGTTCAGGGGCCTTTCTTATACTCGATCAGGGGCTTTGTTATGCTCGATGAGGGGACTTTGTTATTCTCGATCACGGGACTTTGTTATAGTCCATCAGGGGACTTAGTTATACTCGATCGGAAGACTTTGTTATACTCGATCTTGGGACTTTGTTATACTCCAATAGGGTCCTTTGTTATACTTGATCAGGGGACTTTGTTATACTCGACCAGGGGGCTTTGTTATACTCGATAAAGGGCCTTTGTTATACTGGATGAGGGGACTTTGTTTTACTCGATCTTGGGACTTTGTTAAACTCGATCAGGGGCCTTTGTTATACTCCATTAGGGGCCTTTGTTATATTGGATCAGGGCACTTTGTAATAATTGATCAGGGGACTTTGTTATGCTCGATGAGGGGGCTTTGTTATTCTCGATCAGGGGACTTTGTTATACTCGATCAGGGGACTTTGTTATACTCGATCAGGGGACTTTATTATACTCAATCAGGGGACTTTATTATAATCGATTAGGGGACTTTGTTATACTCGATCAGGGACTTTGTTATACTCAACGAGTTGGCTTTGTTATACTCGATCAGAGGACTTTGTTACACTCGAACAGGGGACTTTGTTATACTCGATCAGGGGACTTTGTTATACTCGATGAGGGGGCTTTGTTTTACTCGATCAAGGGACTTTGTTATACTCGATCAAGGGACTTTGTTATACTCGATCAGGGGACTTTGTCATACTCGATCAGGGGACTTTGTTATACTCGATCTTGAGACTTTGTTATACTTCATTAGGGGACTTTGTTATACTCGATGAGGGGACTTTGTTTTAATATATCAGAGGACTTTGTATTACTCGATCTTGGGACCTTGTTATACTCCATTAGGGTCCTTTGTTATACTCAATCATGGGACTTAGTTATACTCGATTAGGGGACTTTTTATACTCGATGAGGGGGCTTTGTTATACTCGATCAGGGACTTTGTTATACTCGATCAGGGGTGTTTGTTTTATTCGATCAGGGGACATTATTATACTCGATCAGGGGACTTTGTTATACTCGATCAGGGGACTTTGTTATTCTTGATGAGGGGACTTTGTTATACTCGATCTTGGGACTTTGTTAAACTCGATCTTTTGACTTTGTTAAACTCGATCAGCGGACTTTGTTATACTCGATCAGGGGACTTTGTTATACTCGCTCAGGGGACTTTGTTATAGTCGATCAGGGGACTTTGTTATACTCGATCAGGGGGCTTTGTTATACTCGATCAAGAGACTTTGTATATACTCAACTAGGGACTTTGTGATATTCGTTCAGGGGCCTCTCTTATACTCGATCAGGGGGCTTTGTTATGCTCGATGAGGGGGCTTTGTTATTCTCGATCAGAGGGACTTTGTTATACTCGATCTTGGGACTTTGTTAAACTCGATCTTGGGACTTTGTTAAACTCGATCAGCGGACTTTGTTATACTCGATGAGGGGGCTTTGATTTACTCGATCTTGGGACTTTGTTATACTCGATCAGGGGACTTTGTTTTTCTCGATCAGGAACTTTGTTATTTTCGACCAAGGGCCTTTGTTATGCTCGAGTCGGGGAATAGGTTATACTCGATCATGGGGCTTTGTTATACTCAATCAGGGACTTTGTTATACTCGACCAGGGACTTTCTTATACTCGATGAGGGGGCTTTGTTTTACTCTATCAGGGGACTTTGTTATACTCGCTCAGGGGACTTTGTTATAGTCGATCAGCGGACTTTGTTATACTCGATCTGGGGACTTTGTTATACTGGATCAGGGGACTTTGTGATACTCGATCAGGGGACTTTGTTATACTCGATCAGGGGACTTTGTTATACTCGATCAGGGGACTTTGTTTTACTCGATCAGGGACTTTGTTATTTTCGACCAAGGGGCTTTGTTATGCTCGAGTCGGGGAATAGGTTATACTCGATCATGGGGCTTTGTTATACTCAATCAGGGACTTTGTTATACTCGACCAGGGACTTTCTTATACTCGATGAGGGGGCTTTGTTTTACTCGATCAGGGGACTTTGTTATACTCGCTCAGGGGACTTTGTTATAGTCGATCAGCGGACTTTGTTATACTCGATCTGGGGACTTTGTTATACTGGATCAGGGGACTTTGTTATACTCGATCAGGGGACTTTGTTATACTCGATCAGGGGACTTTGTTATACTCTGATCAGGGACTTTGTTTTACTCGATCAGGGACTTTGTTATTTTCGACCAAGGGCCTTTGTTATACTCGAGTCCAGAATGGGTTATATACTCGATCACAGAGACTGTTATACTCGATCAAGGACTTTGTTATACTCGACCAGGGACTCTTATATACTCGACGAGGGGGTCTTTGTTATACTCGATCAGGGACTTTGTTATACTCGCTCAGGGGACTTTGTTATAGTCGATCAGCGGACTTTGTTTTACTCGATCAGGGACTTTGTTATATTCGATCAGGGGACTTTATTGCATCTCGATCAGGGACTTTGTTATACTCGATCAAGGGACTTTGTTATACTCCATTAAGTCCTTTGTTAAACTCAGTCAGGGACTTAATTTATACTCAGTCGAGGGACTTTGTTGCTTTCTCGATCAGAGACTTTGTTACCTCGATCAGGGGACTTTGTTATACTCGATGAGGGGCTTTGTTTCTCGAACCGGGGACTTTGTTATACTCGATCAAGGGACTGTTGCCTCGATCAGGGGACTTTGTTATACTCGATCAGGGGACTTTGTTATACTCGATCTTGAGACGTTTTTATAGTCCATTAGGGTCCTTTATTATACTCGATCAGGGGACTTTGTTATTCTCGATCAGGGGACTTTATTTTACTCGATCAGCGGACTTTGTTATACTCGATCTTGGGACTTTGTTATACTCGATGAGGGGACTATGTTATACTCGATCTTGAGACTTTGTTAAACTGGATCAGGGGCCTTTGTTATACTCCATTAGGGGCCTTTGTTATACTCGATCAGGGGGCTTTGTTATACTCGATTAGGGGACTTTGTTATACTCGATCAAGGGGCTTTGTTATACTCCATTAGGGTCCTTTGTTATACTCAATCATGGGACTTAGTTATACTCGATTAGGGGACTTTTTTATACTCGATGAGGGGGCTTTGTTATACTCGATCAGGGGATATTGCTATACTCGATCAGGGGTGTTTGTTTTACTCGATCAGGGGACTTTGTTATACTCGATCAGGGGACTTTGTTATACTCGATCAGGGGACTTTGTTATACTCGACCAGGGGCCTTTGTTATACTCGATCAAGGGACTTTGATATTCTAGATGAGGGGGCTTTGTTATACTCGATCTTGGGACTTTGTTAAACTCGATCTTGGGAATTTGTTAAACTCGATCAGCGGACTTTGTTATACTCGATCAGGGGGCTTTAATTTACTCGATCTTGGGACTTTGTTATGCTCGATCAGGGGAATTTGTTTTACTCGATCAGGGACTTTGTTATTTTCGACCAAGGTCCTTTGTTATACTCGAGTCGGGGAATAGGTTATACTCGATCATGGGGCTTTGTTATACTCGATCAGGGACTTTGTTATACTCGACCAGGGACTTTCTTATACTCGGCGAGGGGTCTTTGTTATACTCGATCAGGGGACTTTGTTATACTCGCTCAGGGGACTTTGTTATAGTCGATCAGCGGACTTTGTTTTACTCGATCAGGGGACTTTGTTATATTCGATCAGGGGACTTTGTTATACTCGATCAGGGGACTTTGTTATACTCGATCAGGGGACTTTGTTATACTCCATTAGGGTCCTTTGTTAAACTCAATCAGGGGACTTAGTTATACTCGATTAGAGGACTTTGTTATACTCGATCAGAGGACTTTGTTA
This sequence comes from Homarus americanus, assembly GCF_018991925.1. Classification (NCBI taxonomy): domain Eukaryota; kingdom Metazoa; phylum Arthropoda; class Malacostraca; order Decapoda; family Nephropidae; genus Homarus; species Homarus americanus. The sequence continues at coordinate 6,124 of NW_024738997.1, read as the reverse complement.
CACTAGATCAGGGGACTTTGTTATACTCGATGAGGGGGCTTTGTTTTACTCGAACCGGGGACTTTGTTATACTCGATCACGGGACTTTGTTATACTCGATCAGGGGACTTTGTTATACTCGATCTTGAGACGTTGTTATAGTCCATTAGGGTCCTATATTATACTCGATCAGGGGACTTATTTATACTCGATCAGGGGATTTTGTTATACTCGATCAGGGGACTTTGTTATTCTCGATCAGGGGACTTTGTTATACTCGATCTTGGGACTTTGTTATACTTCATTAGGGTCCTTTGTTATACTCAATCAGGGGACTTAGTTATACTCGATTAGGGGACTTTTTTATACTCGATGAGGTGGCTTTGTTATACTCGATCAGGGGACTTTGTTATACTCGATTAGGGGTGTTTGTTTTACTCGGTCAGGGGACTTTGTTATACTCGATCAGGGGACTTTGTTATACTCGATCAGGGGACTTTGTTATACTCGACCAGGGGCCTTTGTTATACTCGATCAAGGGACTTTGATATTCTAGATGAGGGGACTTTGTTATACTCGATCTTGGGACTTTGTTAAACTCGATCTTGGGACTTTGTTAAACTCGATCAGCGGACTTTGTTATACTCGATCAGGGGGCTTTGATTTACTCGATCTTGGGACTTTGTTATACTCGATCAGGGGACTTTGTTTTACTCGATCAGGGACTTTGTTATTTTCGACCAAGGGCCTTTGTTATACTCGAGTCGGGGAATAGGTTATACTCGATCATGGGGCTTTGTTATACTCGATCAGGGACTTTGTTATACTCGACCAGGGACTTTCTTATACTCGACGAGGGGTCTTTGTTATACTCGATCAGGGGACTTTGTTATACTCGCTCAGGGGACTTTGTTATAGTCGATCAGCGGACTTTGTTTTACTCGATCAGGGGACTTTGTTATATTCGATCAGGGGACTTTGTTATACTCGATCAGGGGACTTTGTTATACTCGATCAGGGGACTTGTTATACTCCATTAGGGTCCTTTGTTAAACTCAATCAGGGGACTTAGTTATACTCGATTAGGGGACTTTGTTATACTCGATCAGAGGACTTTGTTACACTAGATCAGGGGACTTTGTTATACTCGATGAGGGGACTTTGTTATACTCGATCAGGGGACTTTGTTATACTCGATCAGGGGACTTTGTTATACTCGATCTTGAGACGTTGTTATAGTCCATTAGGGTCCTTTATTATACTCGATCAGGGGACTTATTTATACTCGATCAGGGGATTTTGTTATACTCGATCAGGGGACTTTGTTATTCTCGATCAGCGGACTTTGTTATACTCGATCTTGGGACTTTGTTATACTGCATTAGGGTCCTTTGTTATACTCAATCAGGGGACTTAGTTATACTCGATCAAGGGACTTTGTATATTCTCAACTAGGGACTTTGTTATATTCGGTCAGGGGCCTTTGTTATACTGGATCAGGGGACTTTCTTATATTCGATCAGGGGACTTTGTGATACTCGATCAGAGGACTTTGTTATACTCGATCAGGTGGCTTTGTTATACACGATCAGTGGGCTTTGTATATTCTCAACTAGAGACTTTGTTATATTCGGTCAGGGGCCTTTGTTATACTGGATCAGGGGACTTTCTTATATTCGATCAGGGGACTTTGTTATACTCGATCAGTGGACTTTGTTATACTCGATCCGGGGCTTCATTATACTCGGTAAGGGGACTTTGTTATACTCGATCAGGGGACTTTGTTATACTCGATGAGGGGACTATGTTACACTCGATCTTGGGACTTCGTTAAAATGGATCAAGGGCCTTTCTTATACTCCATTAGGGGCCTTTGTTATACTGGATCAGGGGACTTTGTTGTAATCGATCAGGGGACTTTGTTATACTCGATCACGGGGTTTTGTTATACTCGATCAAGAGACTTTGTATATACTCAACTAGGGACTTTGTTATATTCGTTCAGGGGCCTTTCTTATACTCGATCAGGGGCTTTGTTATGCTCGATGAGAGGACTTTGTTATTCTCGATCAGGGGACTTTGTTATACTCCATCAGGGGACTTAGTTTTACTCGATCGGAAGACTTTGTTATTCTCGATCTTGGGACTTTGTTATACTCCAATAGGGTCCTTTGTTATACTTGATCAGGGGACTTTGTTATACTCGACCAGGGGACTTTGTTATACGCGATAAAGAGCCTTTGTTATACTGGATGAGGGGACTTTGTTTTACTCGATCTTGGGACTTTGTTAAACTCGATCAGGAGCCTTTGTTATACTCCATTAGGGGCCTTTGTTATATTGGATCAGGGGACTTTGTTATAATCGATCAGGGGACTTTGTTATGCTCGATCAGGGTGCTTGTTATACTCGATCAGGGAACTTCATTATACTCAATTAGGGGACTTTATTATAATCGATTAGGTGACTTTGTTATACTCGATCAGGGGACTTTGTTATACTCAACGAGGTGGCTTTGTTATACTCGATCAGAGGACTTTGTTACACTCGAACAGGGGACTTTGTTATACTCGATCAGGGGACTTTGTTATACTCGATGAGGGGGCTTTGTTTTACTCGATCGGGGGACTTTGTTATACTCGATCTTGAGACTTTGTTATACTCCATTAGGGTCCTTTATTATACTCGATCAGGGGACATAGTTATACTCGGTCAGGGGACTTTGTTATACTCGATCAGGGGAATTTGTTATACTCGATGAGGGGACTTTGTTTTTTCATCGATCAGAGGACTTTGTTATACTCGATCTTGGGACTTTGTTATACTCCATTAGGGTCCTTTGTTATACTCAATCATGGGACTTAGTTATACTCGATTAGTGGACTTTTTTATACTCGATGAGAGCGGCTTTGTTATACTCGATCAGGGGACTTTGTTATACTCGATCAGGGGTGTTTGTTTTACTCGATCAGGGGACTTTGTTATACTCGATCAGGGGACTTTGTTATACTCGATCAGGGGACTTTGTTATACTCGACCAGGGGCCTTTGTTATACTCGATCAAGGGACTTGGATATTCTAGATGAGGGGACTTTGTTTTACTTGATCTTGGGACTTTGTTAAACTCGATCTTGGGACTTTGTTAAACTCGATCAGCGGACTTTGTTATACTCGATCAGGGGGCTTTGATTTACTCGATCTTGGGACTTTGTTATACTCGATCAGGGGACTTTGTTTTACTCGATCAGGGACTTTGTTATTTTCGACCAAGGGCCTTTGTTATACTCGAGTCGGGGAATAGGTTATACTCCATCATGGGGCTTTGTTATACTCGATCAGGGACTTTCTTATACTCGACGAGGGGGCTTTGTTATATTCGATCAGGGGACTTTGTTTTACTCGCTCAGGGGACTTTGTTATAGTCGATCAGCGGACTTTGTAATACTCGATCAGGGGACTTTGTTATATTCGATCAGGGGACTTTGTTATACTCGATCAGGGGACTTTGTTATACTCGATCAGGGGACTTTGTTATACTCCATTAGGGTCCTTTTTTAAACTCAATCAGGGGACTTAGTTATACTCGATTAGGGGACTTTGTTATACTCGATCAGAGGACTTTGTTATACTCGATCAGGGGACTTTGTTATACTCGATCTTGAGACGTTGTTATAGTCCATTAGGGTCCTTTATTATACTCGATTAAGGGACTTAGTTATACTCGATGAGGGGACTTTGTTATACTCGATGAGGGGACTTTGTTATTCTCGATGAGGGGACTTTATTTTACTCGATCAGCGGAGTTTGTTATACTCGATCTTGGGACTTTGTTATACTGCATTAGGGTCCTTTGTTATACTCAATCAAGGGACTTAGTTATACTCGATCAAGAGACTTTGTATATACTCAACTAGGGACTTTGTTATATTCGTTCAGGGGCCTTTCTTATACTCGATCAGGGGCTTTGTTATGCTCGATGAGAGGACTTTGTTATTCTCGATCAGGGGACTTTGTTATACTCCATCAGGGGACTTAGTTTTACTCGATCGGAAGACTTTGTTATACTCGATCTTGGGACTTTGTTATATTCCAATAGGGTCCTTTGTTATACTTGATCAGGGGACTTTGTTATACTCGACCAGGGGACTTTGTTATACTCGATAAAGAGCCTTTGTTATACTGGATGAGGGGACTTTGTTTTACTCGATCTTGGGACTTTGTTAAACTCGATCAGGAGCCTTTGTTATACTCCATTAGGGGCCTTTGTTATATTGGATCAGGGGACTTTGTTATAATTGATCAGGGGACTTTGTTATGCTCGATCAGGGTGCTTGTTATACTCGATCAGGGAACTTCATTATACTCAATTAGGGGACTTTATTATAATCGATTAGGGGACTTTGTTATACTCGATCAGGGGACTTTGTTATACTCAACGAGGTGGCTTTGTTATACTCGAACAGAGGACTTTGTTACACTCGAACAGGGGACTTTGTTATACTCGATCAGGGGACTTTGTTATACTCGATGAAGAGGCTTTGTTTTACTCGATCAAGGGACTTTGTTATACTCGATCAGGGGACTTTGTTATACTCGATCAGGGGACTTTGTCATACTCGATCAGGGGACTTTGTTATACTCGATCTAGAGACTTTGTTATACTCCATTAGGGGACTTTGTTTTAATATATCAGAGGACTTTGTTTTACTCGATCTTGGGACTTTGTTATACTCCATTAGGGTCCTTTGTTATACTCAATCATGGGACTTAGTTATACTCGATTAGGGGACTTTTTTATACTCGATGAGGGGGCTTTGTTATACTCGATCAGGGTACTTTGTTATACTCGATCAGGGGACTTTCTTATATTCGATCAGGGGACTTTGTTATACTTGATCAGGGGACTTTGTTATACTCGATCAGGTGGCTTTGTTATACACGATCAGTGGACTTTGTATATTCTCAACCAGGAGACTTCAGATAGCCCGGCCAGGGGCCTTGCAGAGGACGGATCAAGGACTTTATATTCGATCAGGACTCTTATATCACACTGTGGGAATGGCAGAGTACTCGATGAGGGGACTATGTTACACTCGATCTTGGGACTTTGTTAAAATGGATCAGGGGCCTTTCTTATACTCCATTAGGGGCCTTTGTTATACTGGATCAGGGGACTTTGTTGTAATCGATCAGGGGACTTTGTTATACTCGATCAAGAGACTTTGTATATAATCAACTAGGGGCTTTGTTATATTCGGACAGGGGCCTTTCTTATACTCGATGAGGGGGCTTTGTTATGCTCGATGAGGGGAATTTGTTATTCTCGATCAGGGGACTTTGTTATACTCCATCAGGGGACTTAGTTATACTCGATCGGAAGACTTTGTTATACTCGATCTTGGGACTTTGTTATACTCCAATAGGGTCCTTTGTTATACTTGATCAGGGGACTTTGTTATACTCGACCAGGCGACTTTGTTATACTCGATAAAGGGCCTTTGTTATACTGGATGAGGGGACTTTGTTTTACTCGATCTTGGGACTTTGTTAAACTCGATCAGGGGCCTTTGTTATACTCCATTAGGGGCCTTTGTTATATTGGATCAGGGGACTTTGTTATTATCGATCAGGGGACTTTGTTATGCTCGATCAGGGGGCTTTGTTATTCTCGATCAGGGGACTTTGTTATACTCGATCAGGGGACTTTGTTATACTCGATCAGGGAACTTTATTATACTCAATCAGGGGACTTTATTATAATCGATTAGGGGACTTTGTTATACTCGATCAGGGGACTTTGTTATACTCAACGAGGTGGCGTTGTTATACACGATCAGAGGACTTTGTTACACTCGAACAGGGGACTTTGTTATTCTCGATCAGGGGACTTTGTTATACTCGATGAGGGGGCTTTGTTTTACTCGATGAAGGGACTTTGTTATACTCGATCAGGGGACTTTGTCATACTCGATCAGGGGACTTTGTTATACTCGATCTTGAGACTTTGTTATACTCCATTAGGGTCCTTTACTACACTCGATCAGGGGATTTTGTTATACTCGGTCAGGGGATTTTGTTATACTCGATCAGGGGACTTTGTTATACTCAATCAGGGGACTTTGTTATACTCGATTAGGGGACTTTA